>NC_057810.1:391247259-391247755 GCF_018294505.1 Triticum aestivum
GGGGTGGCCGTGGAGGGGTGGTTGAATAGGACCCCGTGGTGTGGAGGGCTGGATGAACACTAGACGGTGGAGGGGTGGCCGTGGAGGAGTGGTTGAACAGTAGCCGGTGGAGTAGCGCGCGGTGGAGGCTGGATGAACAGGAGCCCGTGGAGGCTGGAGGAGGTCGACGGTGGACATGAACAGTATCCCGTGGAGTCCCGTTTTGCGGTATGCCACACCCCTCCCGATGAACAGGACCCCCGTTTCGACCGTAGGAGGTCCGTTTTGTCCGTTTTGCGGTACGCCACACCCCTCCCGATCAACAGGACCCCCGTTTCGACCGTAGGAGGTCTGTTTCCTCCGTTTTGCGGTACGCCACACCCCTCCTGATCAACAGGACCCCGTTCCGAACATAGGAGGTCCGTTTCCTCCATTGTGCGGTACGCCAAGCCTCGTTTCCATCGCCCGTTCCGTCCAAGCCCTCCCGATGAACACGACTACGCATTCCGTTCCGACC
>NC_057810.1:391247765-391248505 GCF_018294505.1 Triticum aestivum
CCACACCCCTCCCGATCAACAGGACCCCCGTTTCGACCATAGGAGGTCTGTTTCGTCCGTTTTGCTGTACGCCACACCCCTCCCGATCAACAAGACCCCCGTTTCGACCGTAGGAGGTCTGTTTCCTCCGTTTTGCGGTACGCCACACCCCTCCTGATCAACAGGACCCCGTTCCGAACATAGGAGGTCCGTTTCCTCCATTGTGCGGTACGCCAAGCCTCGTTTCCATCGCCCGTTCCGTCCAAGCCCTCCCGATGAACACGACTACGCATTCCGTTCCGACCCAGCCGGTTGGCTCCCCATGAACACGACGACGACGTTGTTTCTCCGTTCCGACCCAGCCATGCACGTATGCACGAGTAGGTGTTCGAGACCCTGCCCGTATGTATGTACGTGGCCGTATTTTCTTTCTTGCACCCTCGCCGTTGTACGTACGTGTACATGCTACATGCGCGCCTCTACTACGACATGTGCGCGCCTCTACTACGACATGTGCGCGTCTCTACATCGACCAGTATGTACGTACACGTTCGCAACCAGAATGACAACGCTACGTATGCTTCGACCAGGTGGGTCCCGACTGTCAGGCACTTCCTTGCCTGTGAAGATGTAGCTGGTGGGTCCCAGCAGTCAGGGGGGCGAATCATTTTGTTTTTTTTTTGCCCGGACGCACTTCCTTGCGTGCGAAGATGTAGCTGGTGGGTCCCAGCAGTCAGGGGGGCGAATCGTTTTGTTTTTTT
>NC_057810.1:391248723-391271392 GCF_018294505.1 Triticum aestivum
GTGTAGCTGGTGGGTCCCAGCAGTCAGGGGGGAAATGTTTTTTCGTGAAATATGGTGGCCTGTCCGGTGGGTCCTCGCTGTCAGGTGGAGGAATAATTATTTTGCCCGTAATAAGGAGGCACTTCCATGCTGCGGTCGTGGACCCACTGTTAGCCTCTCCACGTATAGTCCACGTCCGATGGAAGTCATTCCTTGACCATGTTGACCATGCCGCGTCGAGAGCACCAGGGCGGTGGACAACTGCGAGGCCTAGGAAGGGGACGACACGGAGCCGGGGAAGACGCGTCAGTGGATGCCCATGCGTAGAGGAGTACGAGGGTTCACTAGTTCGCTGCGGTGTGAGGCTGTCGTCGCCGCAGAATAATAGGTGGTGTGGGTGAGTAGAGGGATGGCCTAGCCAGCGGTGGGAGTAGTAGGGGGTGGTGAGGCCTTCGCCGCATCGTAGCCGGCCACGGGAGGCAGGAGCACGAGGCACGACCTGCGCTGGTTTGGGCGGCTGGAGCAAGAAGACCAGAGGTTGAAGAAGCACTACGGCTGTTGGATGGACATCGTACGGTCACTGGAGCTAGAATCGTGCATATTGACTAAGTTGACAAAGCCCTCTGTCCCCGTCAACTTAGTAGGCCCACAAGTCAGCCTGCCACTATACTGGGTCCCAGCTAACAGGGGGAGTGTTCATTTTTTTTGTGTAATAAAGAGGCACTTCCTTGCGTACGAAGATATAGCTGGTGGGTCCGAGCTGTCAGAGCCGGCCGTGGGGAGGAGGAAGCAGGCAGTCCCGCCGGCGCTTGTTTGAGCGGCTCGAGCAGGAAGAGCAGAGATTGAAGAAGCACGACGGCCGTTGGATGGCCATCCAACAGTCACTGCTTGTGCGTCGACCTTTTTTTTAGGAAAACCTCAAATCTGTGGAAAACAGCATACAACCCATCTGCCATTATTTTTAATAATTTACAGCCCATTTGCTAATTCTTAAGGGTTTTTTTGGAGCCCATATTCTTTTCGTTAGCATTACAGCCCATATTGTGGCCACGTTAAAAATTATACGAAATTTTGCATATTTCGGTGCGGCCCGAACTGTTTTTAATCCCGAAATTTCGACTCACATTCAAACTGGTTTTAAAAATAAATGTATATCAATATAAAATCAAACAAATTCTCCACGCATAAAAATTAATGTAATTTAAAATTTCGAAATGAAAAAAAGATATTTGAAACTAATTGCTAGTTTGATGTGTTTTAAAAATGTACAGTCCATTTCTCATTACTGATGGGCCATTTTCTCGGCCAGCTGAATGAAAGCTCTCCTCGTCTTGAAGATTTGCAGCCCAACAGGCCTGACAAAGTGACTTGGCAAATCACAAAAAAACTGGGCTGTGGCCGTGGACCCAGCTGTCAGCCTCTCCATGTATAGTACTCTTCCGATGGAATGTCGTTGACCACATTGACCACGTCGCGCCGAGAGCACCAAGGCGGTGGACGACGGCGAGGTCTAGGAAGGGGACGACACGGAGCCGGGGAAGATGCGGCAGTGGATGCCCACGCGGAGAGGAGTACCAGGGTTCACTGGTTTGGCTGCGGTGTGAGGCTGCCATCACCGCAGGGCCGTGCTAGCGGTGGGAGTAGTAGGGGGCGATGAGGCCTCAACGGCAACACAGCCAGCCACTAGAGGCAGGAGCAGGCGGTCTCCTCGGCACTGGTTTGGGCGGCTGGTGCTAGAAGAGCAGCGATTGAAGAAGCAGCAAGACCGTTCGATTCAAATCCAACGGTTACTGATGCTAGAATCATTTGTTGACTAAGTTGACAAGCCCTGTGTACGCGTCAACGTAGTAGGCCCACAGGTCAGCCTCCCAACCGGTGCGCCCCAGATGTCAGTGGGAGGAATCATTTTTTCGCGTAATAAGGAGGCAGTTGATTGCGTGCGGCCAGGCCAACGAAGGGAGTAGGGTGGGCCAGGGAAGCCTGCGCGGCATCACAGCGGGCCACAAGAGGAGGGAGCAGGCAGTCCCGCCGGTGCTAGTTTAGGCGGCTGGAGGAGGAAGATCAGATATTGAAGAAGCACGTCGGCCGTTGGATGGACATCCAATAGTCACTGCTGCTAGAATCGTGTGTTCACTGACAAAGCCTTGCGTAAACAAGTCAGCCTCGAAATATGTGGCGTGTGCAGCCCATTTGCTATTATTTTTATAATTTTTACATATTTTCTAATTCATATGGAATTTATTGCAGCCCGTTTTCCATTTTTAGAATTGCCGGACATTTTTTGGTCAGTACCAGGGTCAAAAAATTAACTAAATATGTGGGAAATTTTGAAAATTCGCAAATTTTTGCTGGGGAACAAAATATTCTTAATCCAAAAATTAATAGCCATACTAAAACAAATTTAAAAATAAATTAGTACTATGTCATGTTAAATCCAATGAAATACGTATAAGATATCAGTGAAGAACAAAATTCAAAAAAAAACTAATATCCCATTTGCTATAAATTTTTTGGAATTTTCAACCCCTTTTGATATTACTTTTAACAGACATTGACCATACTCTTTGGCCAGGACAGAATGCATCCCTCCTTGTTTTGAAAGATTTGCAGCCCAGTAATTCGGAGAAAACAAATAGGCCTAGCTTGGGTATTCTTCAAAAAGAAATACCGGGCTACCTATTTTCCCAAAGAACTGGTGCATGAGCATTTAGCTTCATTTATTTATTTATTTATTTATGTTTAGGGGACCATGAGCATGTACCTGGGCCAGATTCATGTGAGAGCCTCCCTTCTAGTTAGTTATGGGCTTCTCTATTGGGCCTTCATCAGTGGGCTGCATGTTATCAACAAGTGGAAAATGTGTTCCGTACGAAAAATAGTATGAGCTACGTATGGTACGGGGCACTAAAGGATCGAACCGTGCAACGACTTCCAAAACATTCTGTTTGTCGTTCTAACAACACATTTATTCAACCAACAGACGAAATATACTACTGATTGTACATTCAAAACAGCAGCAGCAACAACCAGGGCTGGGGGTGCAACAGAAGCAGTAAGCAGGCCAGAAGAGTGAAGACGCAGCTCTCTCTTCCAAACCAAACATCAGCCATCATTACAAAAGGGCTACCAAAAAAGAACAAGTGTATGCATCAAACTAAATAAAGATCCTACTACACCAAGTGTACGCATCTAACTAACTGGCTCAGTTAGACGTTACTATTTATTAAGCTGTGGAGATTGGCTGATGGCTTGAACCAGATGGGTGCCTGACGGGGGAAACTCCAGCCAGTAGGTCAAAGTCTGATACTTGCGACCCTCTCTCCTACTTTGGGTTGCAGAGCGTGGCGGCACATATCAGGGTATGGTGCATGCAGAGACGCATGGTACGCTGTGTACACACAGTTTTGCCTGATGAATGAAACCGCGCTGCCGTCATGATCCTTGTCGTCGGTTATTTCTTGGTTAATCGGATAATTCAGTCCGACAAATAGAGAGCATGTACCAAGGCTACTTACTAGCCCCCAGTCAAAAATTCCTGAAGGCCCAGAGAAGCTGGGATCCTGCTCAAAGACCTTGCAGTGAGTATGATTGTATTCCGCGAAACAACACGTCCGGTACGTGCGAACGATCATCAATCTTTCGCCATCGTCTGATCGAGCCAGGAACCACCTGCAACTGCGATGCCGCTTTTCTTTGAAAGGTTTTGGGATTAGGAAGGGTAGGGACACCAGGCGGCCTACAACATCGTATCAAGTTGGAGTCAAATAAAAAAGGGCCCTTGATTTAGTCAATCTTAAGAACAGCATGTTATGAGCATGAATATTTTTTCAGTAAATGTTGACAGTAATATAAGCAAGCCATCATGATATCATAGGAAAGTAGCATACTGCTGTAACAGCCGTTTGTAGTGATGACTGGAGTAGGCCATCAATACGTCCAGCCATAGAAGGAGTCGACAGCGTAAATGGCCCTTGTGTTCAATCGCATCAGAGAACCATGGAGGATGTATGATCCTGCGATGGACGTGCAGATTTATCCACTTACCGCATTGACCTGTCAGATAGGCGAGACCGCGGTTGAAGAATGCAATTAGCCTGAAATCTTTATAATTCGCAGATCTTGTGGGCACTTGGCAGATTACAACCTTGAGAAAATCAAACTTGGTATCATGTTGGCTACTATAAGATTCCGAGTATTCTGGGCCGCGGTGCCAAAGCAGTGTAGTGTTAATCGAAGGAAGGGGGATCAGTCGCCAGGTGTAGACCTCCACCAGCATCCAGCTGTCATGACCGTCGACAAGCACCATCCAAGACGTGTTCATGCCGACCCAGTACATACCGTTAATGTAGCTGAGGCTGGCGGGGATTGGATCACAGTGAAGGGGGTTGATGCTCGCCACCCTATGATCGTTATGCTCCGTGACACGCCATTTCTGAAGATCAGGCGGCATCAGCAAGCAAGGAGCTGGCTTAAAAATCTCCGGCCTGAGGGCTTTGAGTAAACGGTACAGCCCCGACGAGCACGCGGCGAGCGGCATGGTACTGAGATTGTCCACACGCGAAACAATGAGCTTGATTACCTCTGTGGGGAGCGAATTCCAGCCACTCTTTCGGCGGACGCTGCTCGGTTCTACCATTGTTAGTGCTTGGGTTTCGGACGAGGGGGGGAGGCGCCTTAGCGGGGATGGAAGCTTGGTCGAGATTATGTACGGACAAAGATGGAGAAGCGAATATGTGCTGCGAGAAGTGGATAGGTGATGATGACTACAGCATGCCGCTTGACTTACGGGACACATACCAGTAGCGTAGGGTCATATCGATGCCAGACAACTTGCTTGAGTGATCACAGTACTGGTACTCCCTACAGTACCTACTACAGTACTATGCCCTAGCTTGCTAGAGTAGAGTAGTAGAGTAGGACTCTGCTCTACTACTAGCACCAGAGGAGTAGTATATTCTAATCTAAAATAGTTACAAACTTCAATGCCTGAGCGTGGAACGACTACGAACCATGCTCAAAGACCGTGTCTATGTGGTGTTTGGACTTATATGCAAAAAAATAGCAAGATGCCCGTGCATTGCACGGCACACCATCATCACCAACTCGGTTTTTTCTCTACTCCTACTCCTATAAAAGACTCAGTTGGTGATGATGGAGGCGAGGAGGCATGTTCAGCCGGGCATGTAGCGGACGGCGCATCACTATTTGATTTGTTATTAAAAAAGAGTAGTAGAGATAGAGACATAGGGAGGAGCACGAGGTTGTGGGAGATAAGGATGAATGAGGCAAGGCCTTATCTATAAATGTGGAGAGAGGTGCGGGTATCTTTTATAAAATTGTCATAGTTGGCTTTCTATCCGTCAGATATAGATCGGACGGTCTATATTACAAGATGGCAGGCATACCATCATCACCAACTCGTTTTCTATAAGAGTAGATATATATAGATATAGATAGATAGAGACTAGGGAGTACTAGTAAGGACACCATCTACTGCTTCGTGTGCTACTCCAACGCTCCATTCGGCGGCCGCAACGTCCCCTACAGCCACACCCTCCTGCGCTCCATTCGACGGGCGCTGTTGAAATCTGGGGAGCGCACTCTTGCGACTGCTGGCAGCCACGACTTCACCGACGACGACTTCTTCCCCGACCTCGGCAACCTCTTCCTCAACGACATGGGCGACAACCTCAACGCCAACGGTGCTGCTCCCGTTGCACCGTATGTGTTTCTGTCCTTCCTGTTCGAAATCGTGGTAGAATTCATGTTTCTACTCTGTATCCTAGTACTATGCTAGTCCACATGATTAGTTTCATCTCTGTTATAGCCATCATGATTTATTTGGTGCTTATTCGGATTAAATCTCGTAGTAACTTGCTCATATATTCAACTGACGCAATGTCCCCTACAGCCCCTCCCATTTCATGGACGGCCTAGTCGATGCCTCCAACGAGCCCTTCATCCACTGCTATGAGTGCCCGATGCCGTTTTGTGGCTCGCGGTGGACATGGTGCATCACCTCACGGATGCGTGCAGCGGTCACTGCTGGCCCTTGGCGGAGAACATCAAGTACGACACGTGCTACCGGTTCACCATGCCGGAGTCGCTGGAGGATCACCGCCGCCTGCTAGTCTCGGAGGAGGACGGCAGCGTCTTCCTCTTGATCGTGGGCACCGGCGAGGCCCGCGCAGGCCGCCGTCCCGTCTCTGTAATGTGCGTCAGGGGCGTCGCTGCTGACACTGACACTGACACGAGGCAGATGTACGGGTGCGTGGTCAATGTTACTACCCCTCCGGGTCACGTGGGCGGCGACACCGGCCTCATTGGACAGACTTGGACTCTGGGGAGCTGGGACTATCCCGCCAATGTGGACTTGGAAAACCCATGGCATCCGTTCCATCCTTTACCCGCCGACTCGGTGCACGGGGACTCCAAGGAGGTTCACCTGGACATACGCATTATCAAGTGCACTTAGAAAACATGTAGTGTGTGTGTGGGCGCTTATGGCCCGTGTCTTTGCCGCTTTTGATTCTGTAAGCTTGTCGTTAAACTTGAGTGGCTTTCGCCGCGGTCCTTCCTTTGAACTGCTCCTCTCAGTGAGCTGATGTAAGACACTTTGGGTTTTATTTGATAAGGGAACCGGGGAGGAGCCTCCTTGTTCTTCTAAAAAATACGCATTATCAAGTTAAATGTTGATCATTAGTCTTCGCTCAATGTAATCCACTGTCTAAGCTTGTGGAGACTTCCATGCAGGATCTTGCTCTATTGGAGTATCGCGCATGAATAAAAGTGTATCCGTTTATGGTTTAGTCTAGAATCTTCCATGTATGAATTTTTACTACAGTACTGGTGAAAGACTTACGATGAACCATTTCTTACATCTCCTCTGCCCCCTTGCAAGTCATCCTGATTTAATCCCTCCATCTAGGTGTATAAGGGCATGGTTAATATTACTTAATAGTATAGCCAACTGTTGACTATAAGAAAGTGCCATGTCATCTGTAGCCAACATGTATAACAATCGATACTCAAAAACTAATTCTTAAAGATCATTTCTTGCAAAGCACAATAAGTGTTATTTCTTTACAAGTTTTGGATGCAGGCTGAACAGTTGAACGCTTTTGTTTGCAAAAGATACCTTTTTATCTATTTCACCCGGATGTTTGTGAGCTCTAGAGATGAGATAATATCTGAAGAAACCTATCGATACCCGTTACACATGAGATGACCCCCACATCCTTTGTCAAAATAAACAACTCCCCAATCAATGCATTTCACTCTTCGGTGCAACGCGCGGGCACCTTACTACTATAGATTAGTACGACCAAAAATTGAACTAACATTATATATAGTACGATAAATACTGATGCATGTCACCTAAAATTATATCATTCAAAACTATGTTCAAATACGAATCCAACAATATAGTTTTTGTTGACATGCACTAACAGTTTGTCAGTTAAATCTTCAGTCAAATTCAATGGGGGACTAATAAACCACGACCGATGTAGTACAAGTGTAGAGGGCGGCGCTGCATGGGAGTCTCACCTCTCACTCGTGGCGCGGCAGTAAAGCCGTCATATCACAAAACCCAACCACTCCCAGTAATAAGTGGCCTGGTAAAATAAACGGACAAGCAACCATCACATCCCTCCGTCTTTTTTGCATTTCATCTCTCTGCATTTACTTTCTCCGGTTCATCTCCCACACTCGATCCCTAGCTACTACTCCTAGGGCCAGTTCTTTTGGCGGCTTCCCCAGCCTTTCCCACAAGACTAGTCACAATGGAAAGTAACAATAAGGTGCCTCACTCATTTATTTGGGCTTCTAAACTACTACTCCGTCCTGGTTTATTCCTCACCATTGTATTTTGTGCTAAATTTTGACCAAAGATTTAACTAATAAAATGTTACTCAAAACACTTAGGCGCGATGCATCTAGGTGTGTAAGTCATCTTACGAAAACTAAATAATCCCAAAACACTTAGGCGCGGTGCATTAACTTCTACCTCGTTTCTTGTTTCTTGACATATCAACCAATAAGAGATAAAGAGTGTGCATGCTTTTAATGACTTGAGGTATCAAACACGACATGCAGTGGTTAGTTCATTGCATGCAATACTATTAATTAGCAAATAAACATTAACATTTCTCGTTTTCTCCTCCTTGGTCACGGTGCACAGCCTAAGATGACTTACTCACCTAGACGGATGGAGTAGTGCATGTGACATGCACTAACATTTCATTAGTTAAATTTATGATCAAAATTTGACACAGATTACAATGGGGACCAATAAACCAGGATGGAGGTAGTAGTTATGGGATTACTAATCTAGAAGCCTAAAAGAACTGGCCCATGGTACTCCTACTAGTAGTAGTACTCACGTTGGAATTCCAATTGCACGGCACAACTTGTTAGGCAAAAAATTTGATACAGGGTGTAGGAAGCGGTTTGGGAATTTGCATGCCTTTCCAACCAGTGAGATACTCCGTACAAAGTACGATAGAGAAATAACCACAGAGAAGGAAGCTAAAAGTAAACAATCAAACGAGCATTTTTGCATTTTTTGCATTGAATCATTTCACAAGCTTGACTAGTGTTGTTTTTCTACTTTTACAAAAACCGCATCGTAATGTTAAAACGTGCATTTGCACGTACATAAGTAATAGTAGTACTCCCTCCGTCTAGGTGTACAAGTCTTCCCTCCTTCTTGGTCACCCTGCACAACCAAAGATGACTTATTGACCTGGAAGGAGGGAGTAGCACAGTCTGCAAGCATATATCGAGAGAGACGTGTAGTCCGACAGTATATAGTAAAGTTTGTGCTATATGCACGTACTTGCAAAATGTGTAATAATACACAACATTTCCAAACTTTCCCTTTTACATACTTAATTAAGGACGCTAAAAATTCTTGAACATTCGGGATTTATCATTTGCATCCCAAAACTAATGAGATCGCCTTACGAAACAAAAATTATACTCCTCCTAAAAGCCACGGCGCTCGTAGGAGCGCTTGCGGCACGCCATGAGTGCCCTGGTGCGCGGCCGTTTCCCAGCGCGCCGACACAACGCCTCTTCCTCAGCCTCGCAACTTGTGAGGTGTTGATTGGCGGCTTGCCGGTGGGCGAGCGCAATCTCACTGGTGTGGTGATCCGGCGCCAACAGGTACTCCTCCTGGCTGGAAGCGTGCACCCGGTCCACGTACCGCCAAGCGTAGATGAGGCACTTGGGTCCGACTGCACTCAGGGCGTCGGCACGGGCGTCCTCCGCCACCCTCACGGCCCTCGCACGAGCCTTCTGCCAAAGAACCAATTGCTTGACTCTCTTGGACGCGACATAGATCTCCCAGAAAGCTTGTTGCGCGGTGCGCTTCTCTTCCTCGGCCTTCTTCTCCACCTCTATTTTGGCGCACTCTGCTGGAGGCAAAGCCTCCCACAAGGCGACATCCATTTCTTTCCAAAGCTCCTCAAGGCTGGGGGGCTCGGCGGGCGGCGCAGCGTTCTCCTTGTAGCGGGGAGCCGACGCATCCTCCGACGCGCGTGCTGGCGAGATTGGGAACGCCGACGCGTCCACCTCGACACATCACGGCAAGGAGTGGAATGCCAACGCGTCCTCTTCGACTAGTGGCAGCGAGGAACGGAAGGGCGACGCGTCGCGTAGTGACGAGGAGCGGAACACCGATGCGTCCTCCTCGACTAGTGGCGGCGAGGAATGGAACGGCGACGCGTGACCGTCCGCGCGGTGCAGCGAGGGGCTCCTAGGGCTTGGGAGGGGCGATGCCATGGTGGTCGACGTGAGAGGGAGGGGGAGGAGATAGCGATGAACGTGAGGGGGGGGAGATAGCGATGTCGTGGGAGGCGCATTAATTATAGCGAGCAATGGCACACCTACGTAAGATATGGACTGAGCTGCACTGACTTAACTGCAGTTCCAGTTGCGACATTGACATGTGGGCCAATACACTGCTGGGCCCGTATGTCAGTGACCCAATGCACCTGAAGTTGTAAAAGCTACGTGGGCATATTTGTTGGAGTAAATTACAGGGGAGCGAAGGGGTGGAAATATTGTTGGTCACAATGGATTGGATGAGCGTGGGGGGAGGAGAGTCATGCATGCAGATTTTTTTCACACGGGGTGGAGTGGTGGGACCGCCGGAGGGAGAAGGAGAGTTTGGCAGGCATATTGTTTCCACACATGGAGAGGAAAAGATTTGGAGACGAACGGGCTTCCTGCAGGTATGGAGAACGGTGCATAATAAGTCATCTTGCATGCCAGGCTAGGTATAGTCTCAAGTCATTAAAAACATACACGCCCCACACATGTTCATATTTCAAGGTGCACTAAATTATTGCATGCGATGATTAAGGCTGGCCATAATGGTGGTATCTTAGCTGGTATCATGCACACGGGAATAGCAAACATGCTGATGGGGCAAAGAATTAAAGAAGAGAGGGAGCTTAGAGTAACTAGTATTCATTCATGCATTGGCAAACACATTTTTTGTGAAGAACGACAGCATTAGTTGAGTACTTTTGCAGACTTCAAAAACTATTCCACCGCCTCTACTATCTTGCTAAGACTAGGTGAAATTTTTGAGTCGAGCCCTTTAAACTAGAAGGGAGGTAGTGGTACTCTAATAGCTAGGTTGTAAGTCATCTTACGAAAACCAAATAATCCCAAAACACGTAGGCACAGTGCACTAACTTCTACCTCATTTCTTGTTTCTTGACATATCAACCAATAAGAGATGAGGGTGTGCATGCTTTTAATGACCTAAGACTATCAAACATGACATGCAGTGGTTAGTTCATTGCATGCAATACTATTTAATTAGCAAATAAACATTAATGTCTCTCGTTTTCCCCTCCTACTTGGTCACGGTGCACAGCCTAAGATGACTTACTCACCTAGAGGGAGGGAGTATCAACATTCATAATGTCAAATCAATATTTTTACACTCATTATAAAACGTAGTTCTTATACTCGTTATAATCAGTATTGTAGATATTGATATTTTTAGTATAAATTTGGTCGTGGGATTTCATTGATGCCTGTCAAAGCGTGGAGGAAGCGGAGCTTAGGGCTTGCATTGCCGGTCTCTACATAGGTATTTCTCTTCATAATCCTGTAATTTTAGAGACTGATTGCGCTTTTGTGGTAGCGTCTCTTGCATCGGGGGATTATGACAGGTCTGCTATGCGTGACCTGAAGATGAAAGCGTTGAGCATCTCGAAGTTGATCAACAATCTTCAATTGTCAAAGATTAGTCGTTCGGCCAATAAGGTGGCACACTTAATCGCTAAGTATAGCTTTGACAATATATTAGATGGTATTCTTGTAAATAACGTACCGCCCTGTGTGGTGAATATTGTATCGAATGAGTGTACTAGTGTGGATGGTTAATTAATATAAGGTGGTGTTCAAAAAAAGTATATATTTGGTCAAACACTTTGCAAACGGTTGACGGGAGTAAAAAGGACTAGAGGGAGTATCATCCATGTGGAGTAGGCAAAAACAATTGCTCATTTATAGCTGGTCGAAGTCTCAAAGGGCGCGACTATGCGAGGGAGGCAAAGGTCATGGGAGGCGCGACGGTTGACGGAATTAAGTGAAGTTACATCCACGCGCCGGCATGGCGTGCGAACAGGCAGAAGCTATACCGTCAGGCCTATGATATGGGTATAGTAGACATGACATCTAGTGGGTCCCGCATAGTCCTCGAGAACTCTTTGGGGGCTTGCAGCCGTTTATCCACCAGGCAAGCCAGCAACCCCACGCCGTTCGCACGCCCTACTCGTCCCCGTCTTCTACCTCACAACAGTTCGCTCCCAGTCGTCCCGTCCTTCACATTAGTTCGCTCCCAGTTTTTGCGGGGTACAACAGTTCAACTTCTCCTAACCCTCCTCCAAAATCCATGGCCTCCCAAATCTCCATGGTCGCTACTGAGTACCAGGTTAGAGCCATCACCGGCGATCAATTCATCGTCATCCACACACGTGGATCCGCAACGATGAAAGCATGGCTTGCTCGCTTCCTACGCATGTTCAACAGTTCAAGGGATGAGTGGGTCGCTGGGCTAGATGTTGAGTACACCATAGTCCTGGGGCGAGAGAAGGATCTAAAGGACGAAGAGAGGAAGAAGCCCGCCGTGATCCAGGTTTGCGTACATAACGTTTGCTTGGTCTACCACATATGCCATGCCGACATTGAGTGCTAGGATTTTAAGAACTTCCTCAAGGACAAAAGAGTGAAATTCGTTACTGTAGGCTTTAAGAACGACAGGGATGTCCTGCGTCGGATAGGTCTCGTTGTAGGCAGCCCTTCGATCTCTAGAAGGCAAGCCTGGTGTCCTCCTCTCAACCTTCAATGCTGACCCTGGCAGCAGCCATGATTGATCCTTCGTACGCTAAACTGAAGAAACCTCATCACGAGTTTCATCATGCATGGGAGTCGAAGACATTAGATGAAGATCACATCCTGTATGCAGCAATGGATGCCTACCTTTGTTTAAATATCTACATGGGTTGGATGAAGAAGCAGAGCCCAGTGTCCGGTTCAAGCAAAGAAGCGTCGGTGAAGAGGAAGAGGAAGAGGGACGAGGACGAAGTCGAGGACGTGGACTCGGACTCCGAGTAGGTGGCAGTGCCGTCGCTCATGCTGGTTCTACTGCAGTGTCAAGCGGACTAGTTGCTTAGTTTATTTTCAAGGGTGTGTTGTGCTGAGGCCCCAACAGAACTATGTTTATGTTCTTTCTCGTTATTTGAACTCTTTAGTAGGTAGAGTAGTACTAGTACTATGTCTTACTACTGTTCTTCTTGCAGTTGGTACTATTGCTCGTATCTTCGTGTTCCTACTGTACTTAATACATTCATACTAGTAGTATAATTTGGGTCAGTTGATTTGTGAAAGAAGTTCGACGGAGCGAAGGAAGAAGATGGTAGAAGAGGTGGAAGAAGCCCTTCTAGCCATCCATGTTGCATCAAACGGATCACATGAGTCGACTGACCCAAATTGCTCCTTCAGATTGCAGGATCCACGTGGCATTCAAGGTCTCGAAGGTAGATTCCGCGTCCGTACCCAGTTTGCGGGCTCGACGCGCGCGCGACCGGCTTCCGCCGCAACAGCCACCATGCGCGCCTCCTCCGCGCGGGCGGAGACGAAAATGACACGCTAGTTCCTCCTCGCCGGCATGCTGGAGCACACGCTCGTCCTCCTCTTTGTATGCTGCATGCATAGACGCGGCTCCACCAGCTGCTCGCGTGCTTGGGAGCACGGAGGCATGGCGAGGAGGGACTGCAGACAATGTGAGCGGGCGAGCCTTCGGCTTCATGGCACAGGGATGGCGGCGACACAGCGGTGATGGGCGAGAAATTGTTGGCCGGAGCAGGCGGGCGCCGGCATGCGCAACTGTGGCGGCGGCATATTGATGAGTGTGCGTATGGGAGCTTACTTTAGTTTTATATAAGGTTGGTCAAACTTAAAAGAAAACCGTACTAGTACACGTAAACATTAGACTTAAGCAGCGCTTTTATTAATTATTATTTTTGAAGTTAGTACCACAGCCACGATACAGAATCCTGTGCAAGCGCGTGAACCGCGGCCGCGCGGTCGATCGAACGGTGCGTCACTGTGTCGCGCTCAAAGGACATCCACCGAACCTTTTTGTGTGTGTGAAAACAATCCTCGAATATTACTCAACTTTTTTTCCTGGGAAAGTTCTTGACGCTGCAATATTTCCATATATTTGAATTTAGCTCCAGCTTGTGTTTATTTGGATTTGGACGTTTTAGGTGCGCCCTAGTTTTTTTTAATACTTATTTTGTGTGTGTGACTGACAGAGAACGTGTGTATGTGTCCATATGTGTGTTGTGGCGGAAGGGCAATGTGGAGATGGTGTGCGTGTGATACAGAGATAAAGAGGTGTGAATGTGCAAATGATCATGCATGAGTGAGACATAGACAGATGCCGATACGTTGTGTATACATGAGAGAACGGTCTTCTAGTTTACTTGTGTGTGTGTGTGTGTGTGTGTGTGAGAGAGGAGCATCCTTAACACAACAACCATCTCTCTCGATTCGTCCGTCCCTCGCACGATCGCATGCAACACATGCATCAACACGCACATTTTGACACCCTCACTCGGCCCCTTCCCACCTCAAGGCCTGCACAATCTCTTCGTGAATACCCATTTCTCTCCTTAGGTTTGTTTTCGCTCAATATCTGACACACACACACACACACACGCAGCACAACACACACACACACACTCCCCCGAGCACACAATTCATCCCCATCCAAGGTTATACGGCGACCACTCTCGCTTGTGCTTCTTTGCACCCCAACATGCACAGCACCTCAATCTTCAAAGAGGGCATCGAGCAGATCAAAGACGGTTACCACACCACGCTAGAGAATGTGGGGTCATTTGGAAGCAGGGTGATGTGACGACGGCTGACTGACTCCTCCCCCCACCCTCTCTCTCTCTCTCTTGCACAAAATTACCAATCCCTCTCTCCCCCGCACAAAATTGTCGATTCATCAACCCATGAGAGCCTTCCCCTCTCGTCCATGTTTTTCCAGCTCTCTCATCAAACATGTTGTCTCTTCTCCTTCCACGTATACAGAATCCGGATGCACACGCATCTCACGTATATTACATGTCTCGATCTTTCTCACAGACCTAACTTCTTCCTCTCTCTTTCTCTTTCTCTCTCTCTCTCTGTGTCTTGTTAGGTTTGTCTCCTACTCTCTCGTCCACATACATACAATCTTTCCCGCCCTATCTGCTCCATCCTCAAAAGCTCTCTCTGCATGTTTCATTCACACAATGGGATATGTCAAAATGTTGCTTCTATAATGGCTGATGTAGAGTTTTGGTTGTTTTTGTTGCATCCTACAAAGTAATAACTATGAAATGCCTTTAGATTCTCATTTGACTGGGATTATGTGAGTTTGAGCATGTTGTGAAGTACTATAGACCTTGTATACATCTTAGGATTCGACAATGATTGTAACTATGGAATTGTATAGACCATTACATTCGAAGTCAATAGCCTAATATATTTATTTCACAATTTCAACAAATGATTAGTTCACTACAAACTAAGAAAACAAATGTGTACTCCCTCCGTTTTTATTTAAGTCCGCGTATTAGGCTTATAACAAAAATATTAACATATACAATAACAAATAAATACCATTAGATTCATTATTGAATGTACTTCCACACCATACATATTTGTTATGGTAAATGTTTATATTTTTATATAAACTTGGTCAAAATTTAGGAAGTTTGACTTCGGTCAAACCTAATATGCAGAGTTTACTACTACTACTCGCTAGTTGCTTAGCCAAATCACTCAACACGCCACACGGGGAGTCCAGTGTCACAAAATTTTGAGGTTGGAGGGAAAATCTCCCGCGACCCTGATTCGAGTAGTGGGAAGTTACCATCATAGCCTTCGGAACAGGCCTACGGACGACGCTTGGTAGGAGGTTGTTTTCGTAACTTTCGGTTCACCCTACCCAGCCAACCCCACCCCGGCACCCAGAGTAGTACACCTGAATACTCCCCATTTTCTATCCCCACCACAAAATAGACTTCTCCACGGCACCACAGCCTTCGTGCTCTTCCCCTTTACATCGGCGCACTCATCCACCGCAGCGCATCTGCCTCATCGACGACCTCATACGCTGCACTGGAGCCGGTCCACCGTCGTCGTCGTAGACGGAGCCTCTTCCCCGGAATCGTCTTCCACGGTCTCGGATCTGCTTCCCGGAAGCCGACGCCAAGCGCAGAAGTACCACCATCATGGACAATGAACTGACTCCCGTTGCCGACCATGACTCACAGAGGCCGCCACGACCATCGTTCTCCTCCTCGATTTGTAATGTGTGTATTGAATCACTTAGCAGTACATGTGCAGTTCCAATTTTGTTCATACCTACCCTTCAATTTTCCTGGGTGCTATTGTTCCCGTAAAAGTAATTGGTTATAGCCTCCATTGTCCAAGAAAATACCAGCTTGTAATTGTGCATCGCTCCTGTATCGCGCTGTGCTTGGGTAGGTTTTTCATCTGCAACCAGTAGTGTGGCAAATGATGGAAATGTTTTTAGAACTAGCAAGATGCACATGCGTTGCACGCATCAAGATGCATTTGTATGAGTAGTTTATCTTGTGGGAGAAAAGGATGAACGAGGCAAGGCCTTATTTGCAAATCTGTAGAGGGGTATGGGTATCTTTTTGCAAAATTCCCATTTGTTTCCTTCCTATCTGTCAGATATAAATCGGACGGCCTATATTGCAAGAAAAAAGTATAGAGAAAAAAAGTAGACAGTAAACGAAGTAGAGATAAATATAAAATATATAATATAAAATATAAAATAAATATAACCATAGAGAAGAGAGTAGAGATAGCAGAGACGACGGGAAAGGATCGCGCGCGCGCGGGAAAAAGCGACCGGGCATGCGCTAGTTTTGGCGCGCGGCGTCCGGCGCGCTTTATAAAATCCAACGCCCTCCCACCGCTCTGTGCCTTGCCACCGCTCTGTGCCTCGCCACCGCTCTCTCCCGGCTCTTTTTTGCCTCGCCGCCACCATGCCACCATGCCGCTGCGTCGCCGGGAAACTTGGGGATACCGCGGCGTCCACGTGCGCCCCTCCGGCGGCTTCTCCGCCGAGATCCGGTTCTGCGGGATGCACCTCGTCCTCGGCAATTTCGACACCGCCACCGAGGCCACCCGCGCATACGACACGGCGGCGTGGCGCCTCCGGTGGCATCATAGAACATTGAACTTCCCCAATGTGCCGACGCGGGAGCGGACGCAGGAGCTCGCGCCTCTACTGCGGCTTAGCACCGACGAGGATCGTCGCGACAACCGGAGCGGGAGCATCGTCTCGGCATCACCGAGATGGATGAGGAAGCCATGGCGCTGTGACGCCAACACTTCCCGCAGGACATCATCAACGAGGGCGAGTTCTACGCGTAAAGGAGGGCGGAGAGGGATAAGAGGAGGGCGGAGCGAGCCACCTATCGCGAGGACAAGCGTAGGTGAAAAGCAGACGCTCAATTCAACATGAGGCTAGGAGCAACGTCACCGTGGGAATCCGACGACGATCGATATCTTCACGCCTATAGTCAGACGTCGAAGGAGGACATCACCGAGGAGGAGTCGGACGACGAGGAGTAGTTGAATTATCTTTTTTTATCTATCTATGCTGAGAACTATCCTCTACTCTCTAGTATCTACTTCTCGATCTTAGCACTGTATACGCTTTTTTAAAGCGCCGCACATTGCGATTCTGTTGGAGATGCTCTAACATGGCAGACGAGTGCTTTGCCCACAAGATGCGCGAGTATTACTAGTAGTATTTTTCTTGCCATGTTGAGATTTTAAAACCACGAGTGTGAACATGTAGAGGAGCAATGAAGACCAAACACGGGATATTCGGGACATCTGCAAGGAGCGTGGCAAGTTAAAGAGGAGCTCACCGAACCTGTAAAACGAGCTTTGGTAAGTAACACCCTTTCAATTACTTTTGTTTAGCCTCGTGTTCTTCGATGTGTATATGTTGTAGTTTCTGTTTCTCTTAAGTGTGGTGTTCTTCGATGTGTAATAAGAAGAGTATTAATCGTCCTAATGCTTTTGTTTTTAACTTGATGTAGGAAGTGGGTGTTCTCACCTTGTAGTCTGTTTTTATATTTCTTTTCCTTTTGAGTTCACTTCTCCGAGTTCTGTTTATCTGGCTTCTACTAAATGGATCTAGGTTTCTCTGAGTATTGATCTAAAAAAGAAGTAACTTCATGTCAGGATGCAGTTCCTGCGAGGAGGGAAGTATGGTCAACCTCGAGATCATGTTTCCAAAATGAGGCTGGATTACACACAAGGTGCCAGTTCCCTAATGATGATGGATTAGACACAAGGTGCAAATTCCCAGATGATGCTGGATTACACACAAGTCGGGTGGAGTCGTCAGCTGTTCGTGTCCTCGTGGCATTAGTAAAGGCTGAAAGAAAGCGTGCAGCAGCCCTTGAGAATGTAGCTGAGTTCCTGAAGAAGCGAAAAGAGCAATCAGATGCTCTCTTCACCCAAGCCAAAGAAGAGATGGAAGAAGCCAGAAATAAGCTAGTAGAGGCAGAGCAGGCTAGGCATCTCCTGCTATCTAAAACTGTTGTCAATACAAAATTTCCTTCATAATAGCTAGGTTCAAATGTTTATCCAGTCACATGCCTGTTGTGATGTCTGTGCATCTACTGATGTGGCACAAAAAGTTTTTTTCGGGTCATGTAATAACAGCAATTACTTTCCAAACAATAACAGACAAAGCATTGGACATGGTATAGTTCACGCGCAAGCCCGACATTCCAAGTTCAACTTCCACATCAAACTCATGTTCACAGATATCTGCACATTCATACATAATGTCCACAATCATGATTCACTTCAAAGACAAAAAAATGTGAGGAGAGTTATAAATAAAGAAAAACCTCTACTAGTTCCTGCTACCAGTGCGAGCACAACAAGTCAAGACCATGCGTAAATTAATTATATTTTAGTCATTTTTTCTGTTCTAAAATGCCTGCCGTCTCGCGGAAGGACGTGTTGCCGGCACACGCGCGGATTCAATGAAGGAAGGCAGGGCAGTCTTAAGCTGGTTGCACGCGGCGAGGAGGCGTGCTCAGTCGGGCCTGCAGCGAGTCCGGCCCTCTTGGCCGGCGCGCCGGTTCAATGTCTGCGCTATGAGAGGTCGCGTCCATGTCAGAGCAATCACTCCCTCCAGTCCTTTTTTGTTTGGGTATAACAAAATCTCGTTTTCCATTCACATTTTACAAGTAAAATTCATGGACAAACTTTGACCCAAAGTACGATGGGGACTAGTAAACCAGAATGGAGGTAGTAGTTTTTTTTAATCAAAGAAGGGTTTCCCCTTCCAATTACTGAAAACCAGCATCTAAATCTAAACCATAGTATTTTCCGTAGAACTACCAGGTTCAACATCTCGCAACATAAACCCATACAACCATACTCCAAGGAGGTACGTAGTACTATGAATTCCATTTTCGCTCCATACCAATCATTCTAAAAACTACTTACTACTTATAACATGCCATTGAAAATCGGAACTCTTAACCCCACTAAAAAACGATATTTTAAATGTGGCTACTCGATCTGTGGCAACTGGCGAGCCACCACGCTCCAAGTCATTCACCTGTGGTCCCGACCATCAACTCCTACAAAGGTGCTCCACCACGTACCCGGTACCCGTGAATGCAGCAATTGTGCACCTAGGGTTTTAGGGTTTATTTGTTAACGTCGCCTTTACGTAACACTCATGTGTGCGAGACAGCGAGAGGCCGACTGCGTGCGTGCGCCTCTTCTCTTCGTATATGTACTCCACCATTTGGCTGGTGTCCAAAAAATTATAATAACTACTAGCAATGTGCCAATGCATTGCCACACGATCAAAGTAGATTAATACATATTCACCGATTTGATAGAACAAAAAGTCTAGTTTTGAAATACGTATATCACTAAAAATATGTTATGTTTCACTCAAAATATATTCCTTTGGCGGTTTTGATGAGATAAGGGAGGAATGTTGTTGGTTTCAAGATTCGAGAAGTGGTATATGTCTAATTTCTACTCTTACTAGCAAGATGCCCGTGCATTGCACGGAACATCAAGATCTTTTGGGAGAAAAGGATGAACGAGGGAAGGCCTTATCTGCAAATGTGGTGAAGAGTGTGGGTAAATTGCCATATTTTCCTTCCTATCCGTCAGATATAAATAGGACGACCTACATTGCAGGATGGCAGGCCCACCATCATCACCAACTCTATTTTTTATCCCTACTCTTATAAAAAGCATTGTCGGTGATGATCGTGTGCCTGCCATCCTGCAATATAGGCCGTCCGATCTATATCTAACGGATAGGTAGGAAACTATGGCAATTTTGCAAAAAGATACCCACACCCTTCTCCACATTTGCAAATAAGGCCTTCCCTCGTTCATCCTTTTCCCCCACAAGATAAACTACTCATAAAGATGCATCTTGATGTTCTGTGCAACGCATGGGCATCTTGCTAGTTGTTGCAAAAAGTGCATGTGTGTGAGAGAGAGAGGAAGAGTGGAGGAGGACGGAGTGCATGTGTGACAAAGACACAAGTAGTGTGTGTGCAATAGGTATCAGCTTAAAATGAGGCGATAGTGTGTGTGTGCACGATCGAGAGGGCGTGTCTCAAGAAGGGAAGAAAAAGCTACATAGATACAAGGAGTGGGAGAGAGACATGTATGCGATGGTGGAAGCACGAGTGTGCGGGTGTATAAACCTATCTAGAGGCTAGCTAGTCGATAAATGTTTGTGAGAGAAATACGAGTCGGGGTACGAAAGCGAGAGTTTTGTGTGTGAGAGACAGAGACGGTAGTCGGGAAGGGGAGTGGAAGAAGGAGTTGTGTGTGTGTGTGTGTGAGAGAGAGAGAGAGAGAGGAGATGGTAGTTGGGGTTGTCTGATCGGTAAACAAATGAATAATGTCAGTCTGGGATGGAGATGAAAAGGAGACCGCAACAAATGTTGTGTCTACACGAAAGAGAGAGAGAGAGAGAGAGAGAGAGAGAGAGAGTAATTTTAGTGGTATGAGTCATATGTAGAGACATATAGGGTGTGTGAGAGAATCCCCTAGAGAGAAAGACAAAGTGAAAGATGAGTGGATACTGTGTGTGTGGTGGTGAAAAAGAAAGCTTAGGTACTGAGTGATACCAGAGAACAGTAGAGATGTGAGAGATAATGAAAACCGTGTAATGTATAATGATAGGGAGAGTGTGACACTTCTCAAGGGAGACGTCGGGAGACCATGTTTGCGAGGATAGGAGAAACATGAAGTGAGCGTGCGGGTGAGCTGGAGAAAAGAGAGTGATAGCTACCTGAAGGAGCATGCATGCGAGAGAGATGGGCGTGAAAGGAGTGAACAAAAAAGGGATTCAAGTATTTGAAATCAAGATGATGATACATGTAATCCATACTCGAACCAAAATTGATCTATCAAACATGCATACTCATATGAATTCACGCACATCTATGTTATTTAATATGTAGATATTACTGATCCATACATTTTAGTAGAACATAATTTGGTTAAATTTTTCGAATTCAACCTTAAGATTTCGAGATCGTTGTATTTGTAAATCATATTATACATATAAAGGAGTAGAATTCTTTGTTGTGCTTTTGAAAGTATATATAAAAAATGATGTATATAGAATGTAATTCCAATTGAAAATGGATCCCGCCCGAAAAAAAATAGTAGAATACAAACGGGATTCGAATTGAGTTGGCACAGTAAACATGCAGTCTGCAAAATTTGAACGAAGCGGGGAAAGTCGCAGTAACCGGCCGAAACCAAAATCTGCGAGATGGAAATCACTACTGCCTATCCCTACCACGCAAAGCCAATCTCCTGGATTTCTATAGGTTTTGATAGGGGTAGGTTTGTAATTTCACCCAAACGTGACGTAACCGCCTCTCAACCGGATTCATACACGGTGGGCGCCAAAACACAGTGTGACCTCGGTCGAAACCGACTCCCTCCCTGATTCATATTCATACACGATGGGCGCCAAAAACAAACTCTCGTCGGCAAATATTCGGTGTATGCAAGATTACCGTCCTATCCCCAACCGACTAATGTTGCTGTGATGTAGTAGAAATTTGAAACGGGGGCTAAGTTTGTAAATTTCCTCGCATTTGAGACAAGCGCGCCCTGAATACATGGTTCCCCCCCCCTTCCTCTCTACCTCCCTTTTCCCCATTCGTACTCCATGGGCGCCAAAACACCCTCTCCACCCCACCCTCCTCCGTCTGCCGCCGTCCGCCACCCCATCCACCGCCGTCCTCCTCCACCATGCCGGAGCTGATACCCCGACGCCGCCGTCCATTACAAGAGATCGACCTCTCTCATCCACGCCTTTGGACCGGGATCCTTGCATCCCGTCCTCTCGCTTCATCCCCGCCGTCGTCCACCTTACCGGCGCCGCTCCTACGACCGTCTCGTCCACCGTGCCCTGCCGCCACCGTCTACCCTCCTAGATCTGCTTCCATGCCGCCGACAGCCATTGCTACCGTAGCACCGTCAAATTCTCAGCAGATGTGTGCACAACGCCGCACCAGAGGCAGTACTCTTTCGTATCTTCTCAACTTACTTATCGCAGCAAGAAAATAGATTGCCACTACTTTACTCGGATTTCTTGTCTTGGTTGCGAAGTTGCTTCCGGTTTGCACCTTCAGATCCGCCATGGCACGCTCAACACTATACTCCCAATGCTTATGGTTTTCCCCTTTTATATTCCACACTAGTTAAATCACAGTAGACTAAATTTCAAAATTGGGTTAGTCGATTTTTCAGAGCTCGCCGGAGTTCGCCGGTGCAATCCAAGGGGCTCAGGTGGTTGTGGGGCCTCATCGAACGAAGAAAACTCGACGCGGGTGGGGGGTGGGGGGGGCGGAGGAACACAGGCGATGGGGGCCGGTGGTCCGGCCGACGGCCCGTGCGGTGTTCTGTATGGGAAGAATCAGAGACGAGGAAGAAGAAGGTTTAGGAGACGTAAGATCTTCATCCAACCGCCTGAAATGGTCGAGAGACAGCTGGGAGTTGCATACTTAATGCGCTCTGGTTCATCATGTGTGGGCAC
>NC_057810.1:391571930-391745712 GCF_018294505.1 Triticum aestivum
TGGTACCTTCTATACCGAGCCAAAACATTAGACGTTCGGTCTCTATTGGACGTACGGTGTTTGTCGAGCCCTTGGTCATCCCGTGTGTATCAGACGTCCGATGCTGCTCTTCTATTTTGGTCCCAATGGCCACTTATTATGGCATACTATAAATATCCCTCTCCTATCCCGTGTGAGAGTTGACCATTCACTTCAAACATCCTCAAGAACATTTTTTACTCTCTCTCTCTCACTCCCCTCCACCAAATCTTAGATCCCTAGGGGATTTGAGAGCATTTGAGAGAAGTGATCCACACAAGTGATAAATCCAATCCTTCCCCTTATTTGCACCAAAGGAATTCATGATTTGAGCAAGTCTTGAGCTTTTCGCCATCATTCTTGTTACTCTTGGAGGTTGGAGACTCCTAGGCGGTAGGAGTCATTCGGTGAGGAATCGATGATTGTGATTACCCTCGAAAAGTTTGTGAGGGTTTGGAGACCACCCCAAGCGCTACCACTAGTGGTTGAGAAACGCCTTCGTGGTGTTGTCTCAAAGGGAGAATAGGGTGAGCCTTCGTGGCGTTGGTGTTCCTTTGTGGTAACATCTCCCTCTCTAACGGTGATGTAGCTTCCCTCCAAGGAAGTGAACATCCGCATACATCCTCGTTTCTCGGAGTTGCAGTTATCCCTAACCCTAACTTCCTACTTGTGGTTACTTGTCTCCTAGTCTTTACATATCTCCTATTGTTCTTGCTTACTCATCTACTTGTGTTACTTGGTTACCTTGCTTAGATCATAACATCATACTTGCAATCGTTAGGCTCACTTTCATATTCCGCATTATTGCCTAAAATTGTTAAGTAATAATTAAAATTTGTAATTGTACCTATTCAAATCCCTCTAGGTCCATCTCGATCCTTTCATAAGCCCTTTCGACAGCACATGCAGTACATGGGTAAGCACTGTGCGCATGCATCGTGCTAGCTCACGCTTCCTTCTCTACTATGTTTTCTAAACAGCCTACCATTTCCCACCTAGTCCTCTCATCACTTTCCTGCCTCTTCTCCCATCGGTTTCCCGCTACGAGTGTCAGTGCTCATTGAAGGCTAGGCAGTGACAAACCAGCCATGTAAATATCGCACACAGTTTCTAAAAGCACAAATGTGCGTGATAGGAGGGAGTAGGTCCCATAGGGTGACCAGCGTGAAAGGCCTTAAAGGCAAGGAGGCAATTCCTATCAGCAAGGTGCCGCTTCCCATCCGCTAGCCTAGTCGAATAAAACACAAAAGTTAAGCGTGCTCGGGCTGGAGTAGTCCAAGGATGGGTGACCCGATGGGAAGTTGCATATGTCAAGATTCATTTAATCGCCATGACATGGTCATTATAGAGATAAAGAGATAAATATCTCTATAGTGACCTGACATGATGATTATATAAACCTTGGGAACCTTGTTTTGCTAATTTGTAGATTATGTTTTTATATGTTATTTTTTGCTGTAAAATCACCACGACTGCGCAAGCGCGAGCAAATGGTGGCAGTACTGGCTTAACCGTGTGCGATGTAAGTGCACTATAAAATTACCACGACTGCGCAAGCTAAAGGCGGGTAAGTTTATTTAGAAATTAGGACGAACCATTTGCGATAGACCAGCTAGCTAGAAATATAAAAACAAACTACCCACTGTCGGTGTCAAAACCGGCGGATCTCAGGTAGGGGGTCCCAAGCAGTGCGTCTTAGGATCAATGGTAACAGGAGGCAAGGGACACGATGTTTTACCCAGGTTCGGGCCCTCTCGATGGAGGTAAAACCCTATGTCCTACTTGATTAATATTGATGATATGGGTAGTACAAGAGTAGATCTACCACGAGATCATAGAGGCTAAAACCTAAAAGCTAGCCTATGGTATGATTGTTGTTGTATATGTCTATCGACTAGCCTGGCCCCGGTTTATATAATGCATCAGAGGCCTAGGATAACAAGAGTCCTAGCCGAATACGCCGGTGGGGGAGGAGTCCTTGTCTTGATCGCCAAGTCTTGTTGATTCTTCCTTGTATGCGGCAACTGTCCGGACTGCCCCATGAGTATACGGCCATGGGGGTCCTCGGCCCAATCCAACTGATCGGGAGACGACGCGTTGAGTACCTCCTAGTCCAGGACACCGTCAGTAGCCCCCTGAACCGGTCTTCAAGTTAGGGACGCTCCTCGATTCTTCCGAACTGTTCTTCATCTTCGGTTGCCGGTCTTGAAAACTGGTTCAACAAATCTTCTCATCCTCTATCTTGAGGATCGCCGAAATGCATTCGACGAGTTTACACGTTGGGTATCCGAGGAGCCCCTTTAAGTTTACGACCTTTATCAATGCCTTGTTATTTTTATGGCATGCCTCGGGTTTGAAGTTGTTCCTGGGTGGCAACGTCCTCTTGCGTCCGAGCTCCAACGCCGGACTGCATTCGAGGTATCTTTTGCAGCCGAGCACCAATGCCGGACTGCTTCCCAGCTCTAACGCCGGACTATGTATCCGAGCTCCAACGCCGGACTTTATCCGAGGTGTCATAAATCACCTTGGTTCAAAGAAGTTTGAAGGAGTTTAACCGAGCTTAATGCCGGAAATGCCCTCTAAGGAGCCAGCCACTTGCATCCGAGCTATATGTCTAACTGCTTCCGAGGTGGTTAAGCACCTCGGTCATGGGCTGATTTTTGGTCAATGTTTTTTATTGATGTAATTTATTCTCTGACGAGATATATAGCCAGTAGCCCTCAAGGTATGTATCGGTCTAAAACCCGAGATGCACCTGAAGGATGACATAAGACCGCTGATCCCCGTAGCCGCTGAGACTCAGGTTGATTTGCAAAATCGGTCTGAGGATCAAGTCCTAGCTCGGCAGAATACTTCGGGACACAAAAAGCGGTGTGCTCAGTCCTCGAGACTCAGGTTGGGTGCGGTCGACCAACCTGAGGATCAAAATATCCTCGGAAACTGTATTGCACTTAAGATTTTCTGCATAGAACAAGCAATGCAGTAGCCCTCGAGACACTGGTCGGGTGGCAACACCAGATCATGGGATCAATGTACCCCTTTAATATTTGTAAATAATAAGCCCAAAGCCCAGTAGCCCCCGAGCCTTAATGCGGGCACGGGTGGCCGAATTAAGGATCAATATCCATAGTAAAATCATAAATTATGTGTAATGACTCAATGTATCCAAGTACTTTATGTCATTAATGCTTGGATCCGCATTGTACAAAACTTTGTTGACCGACCATGAGCTTCAACCTCCTCGGCCGGTAGCCGAGGAGTGTTTGTCCTACTTTATAAAGCCTTTATGAGGGCAAAGATTTACGACAAACAAGGCAATCTGGTCATACGGCTTTCTAAACAAAGGTACACAGAGAGATATGTTATATTGCTGTTTAACAGAAGAAATGTCTTCCAAAGAAAATAGTCCTGCTATCGGTTCCTTTCTTTGGGTTGTCATGCTAAGCATGATCATGAAACCTCAGCTCCAATGTAAGAGCAAAAGATCGAGGATTTAGTTTGGGAGGCCAGTTAATAGCCCCCGGTAGTGTTCGGCGACAGTCAAGGTCAAGCCGGAAACACTTCGGCCAATGTTATGAATGGCCCATCATTTAATATAGTCATCGGATGGCTAACCAGTTTACACCTATTGTGACAGTCAGTTTTCGGCTTTCTCCACTGAGGTGCTTGACCATGCGAGCTGGAAGCACAATCGCAGTGGTTCTCCCTTTGTACACCTAGCCGAACAAAGCGGAACATAGGAGGCAAGCGCGGGAGCCGGGCAACCCAACTATTGACCGAAGACACAATTCGAAGCTGATGCATATATAGCAATATCCGAGAATGTTTTTGCCGAATCTCTAAAGGTGTCCGGCGTTGCACTGCGAGACTTGTGCTGAAAACACACAAATAGTTAAAAGTGCCAAAAGCTTGGAAAACCAAAAAACATCAGTAAAAACATGACGTCCGAACGAGATCAAGTGTTCGGTGCCAATCCGAAAATTGGACTTTAGAAAAAAAGTGCTTCTGCCGTGCTTTAACTTTGCAACGACTAAGAAGAAAAACACTTAGTATGAAACGGCTCAAATAAACATAAGAGCCCCCAAGCGACTTGGGTAAAAGTTGACTATAAAATGTAAGGTGACATGGAGAATGCCTTCTAGCCGGATTGTAGATCGTTTGTCGTAGCGGACCTTTTCGCTTCAACCTCTGGACCCAATAGTCCAGAGTGTGTCCGAATACCCTCGCGGTTATAAAAACCGGGGCATGCGTGGAGACCAGGCGTAGGGGTCATTAGTGCTTTATCAGACAAGTGCCCAACTAGTTATGTTATATTACATGGTTAGTAAGAAACATCTTCCAGGGGGAATAGTTCCGTTAGGGGTTCCTTTCCCTGGGAGGCATGCCCTAAAGTGCATGTCCGGACTGCGAAAAGAGCAGAAAAACATCTGGGGGCAGGTAAATAAATAGGTAAGAAATCATCTTTTAGTTCACCGACCGAGTATTCCCTTAAGAATGCTAGCTTTCGGCTTCACCCAGTCTGAGGTACACATCCGGCTGACCCGGCAGTAACAATCGCAGAGGTGCTCCCTTTACCACCTAGCCGAACAATCGGGAACGTAGGCTTAAGCACAGGAGCCAGGCAACCCAGCTTGGCCAAAACTTAAGTCATATCGATGCATATAATGGTGAATAAAAGGTACATGCGGAAGTGTGACACATGTGTTGGGCATAAAGCCTGTATTAATAAGCTTTTGTTAAAGAAGCCCCCAGGTATAATGAGTGCGGGTAGCGCGTCAAGTGTGTGCGAACAAAGTTTCCACAAGAAAAATTTTTACAAGCAACTTTTTACAAAAAAGTATAATTCTTGGTCGAACCAAACACAAGTTAGAAATATAAAACTTTGAGCATGAAGGCAACTTAGCTGGTTAATGTGTTCGGTATTGACGACGCGGTCCAAGCTTGATGCGGGACAAGGTTCCATCCCCCAAGCCGGTCCCGAGGTGGCGGAGCAAGGAGCTCGGCACTCCGAAGTGGTGACATAGCACGGTCAATGCAGGACGGCAGAGTGATGCCAAAGTCCCCGACATGGGGTAATCAAGTGTTGACGAAGCCCCCCGTCCAGCCGAGGTGACGTCAAAGGATATAGTCCAGCTGGATCATTTTCCTGTGCACAAAAAATAGTGCAGACCGGGGTTAATAGTAATAATAGGAATTAAAAAAATGTTGCATAATAAATAATTTATGCAAAGTGAGTAGTAAAAGAAATATAGCCTGGCGCCGAAGTCGACGTCGATGCAGGTCGTCGGTGTAATGCAATAAAGGCGTGGCAAAGCCTGGATTCACAGGTCTGTCCGAGTTCCGGATGCGGTGTTCGCCGAACTGTGTACGGAAACTGACCGAACCATCATGCGACCGTCGATAATGCGGCCACCATTTGATAGACCTGTGTACATATGTTGAACTAACCATAGTAATAATTCCTTGGGAAAAATTTAACCCAAACAAGCAAAAAAGAAATACTAGGATTAATAGCACCTGGTTTATTTGTTGTAGCAATCCGAAGGAAGGTGATTCCCAAAATTGGTACTCGATCCGCGTACCCATGCCTGGTCGGCTAGTGATGCCGAAGTGTCCGGAGTAGGTTGATGAAGAGATGGCAAAGCCCCCGGTCCAGCCGAGATGTCGAAGTAGGTCGGCGTGATGGACACCGGCTTGAAGAAGCAATAGTGCGGCCCTGCCGATGCAGGTCGTGACGTGGTCGATGCCGGCTTGATGAAGCGACCGTGCGGCGATGCCGGTATGCCCGCTTCGTGTAATCCGTGGGGCGGCGATGTTGGTGATGATTTATCCTTCGCGATGCCGGACTCTTGTTCGGCTTGCCAAGATGATGATCCGAAGAAGTTGAGCTTGGCTCAACAAAGTGACGACGTGTCTAACGCCGGTCGGCAGCCGTGGAGCAATATTGCCGGACTGGTTTGACACCAGCATGATGTTGAAGATCATGTTCAAAAGATCTTAAAGTTAGTGGGATGTGCTCGGGAACAAAACACAATAGCCCAAACAAAATTCCTTCAAAAAAGAATGTCCGAAACCCCGTTCATAAAAAAAGACGAACTCGGGTCGGATTCGTTTTCGCGCAGAAAACAGATCCAAAAAGTAATGCACTAATTGGAAGTTTCTCGGAGTTTGGACGGTCGGATCGAGCTGAATTTTTGGTAGGTGGTAGATAAGGGAATTCCGCAGCAAATCAACGGTTGGATCCTCCAAAGGACATCCGAGCTAGACGCTGGATACCACACCCTAAACTCGTCCGGATTCTCGTCCAGATTCAACAGGGCTACGGTATATCGGAGATTGCCGGAGATTCCTCCATCGGAACTCGACGAAATTTTTGCAGGGTTGTTGTAGACTTAATTCCGCATAATTCCGCCGAAGTAATCGTTTAGGCGACACTCGAGGAGGCGGTGGCGGCGGATACAAGTTTGTTGTCCAGAAAAACAGCACGGTCGCCTGATGGCCATGTTGACGTTGAGCCCCCGAGCTCGATGGATGACTCCTCCATAATCTTGATAGAGATCGGAGTTGGTGTTGATGAAGGCCTTCATCCGAACATGACGATCGGAGGTAGGGCGCAGCCCTCGGTCATGCCAAGGTGACCAGTCGAGCTGGTGACGAAGAAGTCGACGTCGCAGTTGACCTGCAGTCGAGCCATTGATCCTTTCGCCGATCACACAGCGGAACTCTCAATGAAAGCACCAATGTCGGTGTCAAAACCGGCGGATCTCGGGTAGGGGGTCCCAAGCAGTGCGTCTTAGGATCAATGGTAACAGGAGGCAAGGGACACGATGTTTTACCCAGGTTCGGGCCCTCTCGATGGAGGTAAAACCCTACGTCCTGCTTGATTAATATTGATGATATGGGTAGTACAAGAGTAGATCTACCACGAGATCATTGAGGCTAAACCCTAAAAGCTAGCCTATGGTATGATTGTTGTTGTATATGTCTATCGACTAGCCTGGCCCCGGTTTATATAATGCACCAGAGGCCTAGGATAACAAGAGTCCTAGCCGAATACGCCGGTGGGGGAGGAGTCCTTGTCTTGATCGCCAAGTCTTGTTGATTCTTCCTTGTATGCGGCAGCTGTCCGGACTGGCCCATGAGTATACGGCCATGGGGGTCCTCAGCCCAATCCAACTGATCGGGAGACGACGCATTGAGTACCCCCTAGTCCAGGACACCGTCACCCGCCTTGAGCATTGCAAAAATCGGCGGTTTCGCCACTTTTCCTTATTATCATACACGCATATTCTTATTGGACAGTGCGCGATCTTGGGCACTCCCGCCCCGCATCAATTCCTTTACCCAAATTTTAGTAGCCGCCGTACTTCAACCGTCGCCCACACTGCTTCAACATCGACCTTATAGTAAAATTGCAATAGCCGAGGCATTTGAACCATCGCCCTCCCTTGTCCACCACCATCTCCACCCACCATTACTAAAATTTTCAGTAGCCACGGCGTATCCTCAAACACCACCACCCCCCCTCCACAGTCCCCCACCCGGCTCCCTCCCCCCTCGAACCCTAGCTCGTGTCCGCCGCCGGCCCCGCCGCCAACCCATACCGGTAGCCCGTTCCTACTAGCTTAGATAATAAAGTTTAGGTTACCCAGCAATTCCCATACCGTCGCACCACTCCCCTGAGTTTTTAGGTGAGGCCTGCTATGTCCCTCACCGCCAGATCCACATCCCCTGCTCCAGAATGTCGCAGCCTAAGCTCGACCACGTATCCCGAGGAGCCCAACGAGCATTCGGCCAAGAAGAGGTTTATCATAGCCTCTCCGGTGGACATTGGCGAGGTGGCCGCCATTCGCCCCAACCTATCGATCCCGGAGCAACATGTCGCCGCGGAAGCCGGCAAAGACGTTGACTACGTTGCCATGCCGAAGGCTTCATGTCAGCAGGCTTGCATATTATTGTATCTCGGGAAAGCTGGCTACGACATCAAGCTCGTCGACAGCGACAGCTCCACGTGGGCCATGTCATAGGTTAAGTGGTCCATCCCCAACCCCTCTGGTTCAACCGCCGTTGATCTCTTCGACGGCCTTGCCGCTGATCTCCTCCGCCAAGCGGTCTAGGATTTGCGATCCTTAGACGCCATCGAGCCCATTTTGTCATTTCTGAAGGACATGTTCGACGACGGCGGCTTGGGATCCTCAATTGCCAAGTCAGATCTCATCGACCACAACCACGAGGTGGGCACCCACAAAGGTTCTTCCAAGGTGAAACAACCCATCTATGACATCAGAGAGCGCACCATGGGTCTATGCTCTTCCAACTAGAAGGATCCCATCCATGAAATGCGAGGTAACATCCTATCAGAAAATCTTACCTTTTCTAGCTTGCCAACCCGTACCCTTTGTTGTAGTAGCAATTGATGTGCGGTGCTATAACTGTGCTGTGTTTAATTATTTCAGTTATGCAAAAATGTATTGTTCAATAGGGCTGTGTGATGTTTAATTATGAATTGTCAATTCAGTTTCACGAATGGCTATATTTGGTTGTTTATATTGAGTAGATGCCTTGTTTATCTGTGTTTAGTTGTTAGGTTTGTTGCAGTGAGCATTTTTCCAGTATCGAGCCGATGACTTGTTTATATGTATTTGGTTCTTAGTTTGGTTGCAGTGAGCATTTGTCTAGTTATCGAGCAGATGCCTTGTTTATCTGTATTTGGTTGTTAGGTTGCTTTTTTAGCATTTGTCCAGTTTTCAAGCAAATGACTTGTTTATCTGTATTTGCTTGTTAGGTTCGTTGCAGTGAGCATTTGTCCAGTTTTCAAGCATATGCCCTACTTATCTATATTTACTTGTTGGTTGGTTGAAGTGAGACTCTGTCTAGTTTTCAATGGCTATATTTGATTGTTATACTGATCATTTATGCCTTGTTTATTTCAGTCATTCACAATGTGTTGTTCATTATGTGCAAGTCGGAACTGTGCCGCTCGACTGCATCAATACTAGTTTGAACGGCTATATTTGGTTCTAGTTATGCCTCGTGTAGTTAAAACATGCCCTTTATTTCAGTTTTTCACTTTTATCCAGTGTGATGTTTAAGCATTATCTACGTTCTATTCATTTTCAACAATACCAGTTTGAATTGCAATATTTGATGTCTGTTAAGCCCGCTGTCGGTAACATTGCCTTCCATTTTATATATGCTTTAACAGCATGCCGAAACCAACCCATTAAGCTATCCTTTGGAGATGATGTTGTTTACCTTTGCCATATTTGTTTGATGTTAAGGTTGCTGTACTTATCATGCCTTTCCACTACTTATGCAGGAAAACAATGGGAGTGGTCACCATTTTTCGCCAGGTTAGCTTCATCCCTTGACTTGTACTCCCCCCGTCATTCCATAATGTAGTGCATATAGATCCAGGCCTGGACACTTGTTAGCTTCTAATATTGAATTGTTGCTTGTAGGTACATATGCCCTTGGCAAGGATCCATGCATCAACCCTTTTTGCGTATGGGGCAATGAGATATTCATGAACAAGCATCAAGTGAGGAAACTGATAAGGATTATTAGCAAAAAGATACGAATGGTGGAAAGCAAATTATTTGTTTATGCTCTATCCAACACAAGAGTGAGGTGTAGAATGGTAACTACAAACTCTACAGCCTTCTCTTTTTACTACCCATAATGAGTTGTTAGACAAAAATGTCTGAATCTTTTTCGTTCGCAGTGGTTACCAAAGCAGTTCACTCAAGATTACCTCGCAAAGTACATGATCGGTGGACACACAATGAAGGTTAAAGTATTTCATCTAGACTACAATGAGCATCGAGAAGTCATAATGAAGACAGTGAAGGATGGATGGGCAGCCATCACAAGGGGTTGGCCTAGAGTCATGTGCACATTACGCATGGAGGAGGGCACAATATGGGCATTCCGCTTCACCTTCTCCAGCAACCGGAATGTCTTTCGCCTCTCTCTTTATAGTCTTTAGTACAACTGTGGTTCATCATTCTTTATTTTGTGCTTCTGCAGTTCTTCGATATATGTACCTGTGCATCGAATTATGCATTCGTGGTTGAACCTATATTTGTAATAAACATGGTTGGATATGAGATAAGTGATTGCCTACTATCAAATTCAAAACATATGATTTTCAAATTAGGGATTAATTAGGGATTACACTGCACATGGTTGGTGAAAGCAAAATGTCTGCGATAGACATGCAGATCAGACACATTTCTAGGATCCGGTACGCAATCTCCATTGCCACATGATTAGCCAAGAAAAGATGTGTGCGATCAATCTCCACTGCACACACGATCAGCCAAGAAAAAATGTGTGCGATTAACAACAGCAACAAACACAGTTCTTTCTTATTAAATGTTTGCGATAGTCACCTTATCACACATGCTTCAAAATTATGGAATATTTGTGATTAGGACATCAATACCGTTGTTACACCCACAACCCCTGCTACTATACATACTGGACCAATTACTAGAGCTCGTGCACGCCAATTAAATTACCAGGTACTTTCGTTTCTTGGTAATGATTCTAACGTTCATGAGAATATGATGCTGCCTAAATTGGATACATTTGTTTTTCTTACGAATGAATCGCCTAGCTTGGAGAAAGATGAACACTGGAGCAAGAACAAGCATGGAGATGACGGCATGCGCAAGGGAAACAAGAACGGAGTTTAAGTGATGATTTCAGGACTTTGAAGCCACCGTAATAAGTGCATAAAGTCTTGGACAAACTATACAAGATGCCACTTCACAAATTTCGTCCAGAGGCTATTATAGGTGCTGCGTCGCCTTATTATTGGGCCAGGCCCATGTAATTTCGAAATACATAAGTATAGGCTATTTTTAGAGTCCGTATGTGTGGGGAAACAAGTGATTGGGTTGGTTTCGGACCCCTCCCCCATGGCTGATGAAATTCCCCCCCCCCTCTTCCTCCATATATACAGCCCTTAGGGCGTCGTTTATACTTTGGGTTTTGCTTAGATTAAAAGTTCGCCATAGTTGCAACTTCGCGTACTTCGTTTGTGTTCAGCGACCAGCCAAAGACGTCACAGAACCCCACCTTGATCAATAAAGCTTTCATCTTATATTTGTAGTATCCAGATTGCAATCTGAGTGTCTTGCTAGTTCATTTGCTTGCAGGAAATAGACCTTCGTGGTCAGGTTGATCGTGCTCCGGCGTGGTCAATAACCTCTAGGAGTTGGTTTAGCGATTGCTAAGGCGCGACGTCCTCGCACGTAAGTAGTCGGATCGTCAAAGTCTACTCCTCCGAAATGATAACCACCATCTCATCGAAATGCGGGACACCTTTTCCTCTATCAAGTGGTATCACAGTTCCAGGTTGCTCGGTGGGATTTTTACAGTTTTTCATAGTTTAGATCGTGTCTGTTCTTTGTACCTACAATCCACGAAAAGGCAAATTTTTTTTTGTGTTAGTTCATCATATCCAAATCAATCTGAGCCATTGCATAATCTTTTCTGTATTTGTTTTGTTGAATTTGCGGTTGAATCGTCGTGTCAAGTTGCTGGTCTTAGCGTCTAGTCCTTTAGAGTTTCGAGTTCTGTTCACAAGTTGTCACGCCGCCGCTGCACCCTCATCATCGCCCCTGCCATATACCACCACTGCTGATCCGCTATTTCTTTGAGTCCATATACCACCAGCGCTCCGAGTCCATATACCACCACGCTCCAAGTCAATATACCACCACCTATCCGAGTCCATATACCACCAGCAATCTGAGTCCATATACCACCACCAATCCGAGACCACATATACCACCATCATATACCATCACCAGTCCGAGTTCCACCAGATTCATCTCCGCCACCAGTCCTAGTCCGAGTCCAGTATTTGTTCATTTATTTTCGAGTTCTAGATCACGCGATACTACGAGTCGTGAACAAGTCAGATTCCCCAACTTTCGGGCCACCCGCAGAAGAAAAATAGTTCCAGTTTAAAAAAAACTAAGTCTGAAAAATTCTATCTAGGCAGTTTTTAGACCATTTGTAGACTTTTACGGAAAAAATTGTTGCAGAGCAAAAAAAGAGAGGAAAAAGTGCAAAAAAAGTGAAAAAAAGGAAAAAAAAATCAGAGTGTGCTCCCCCCTTGTTTACGTGCAGTGCCATGTTTATGTTAGTGTTATAGGCTCGCGTCTCTAGCACGGTCTAGCCTAGGACCAACACAGTACCGTCGTTGAGCGTTTATTCAACTTTGCATCTTTGAATTGATTATTGCTGACCCTTTTTGCTACCATATTATAAGCCTTCCCAGCTCCACATACATCTATGTTGTGCGTTTGACTCTTCCTGGTAATTGTTCTATCAAAGTTTTAAGAGTATTGACTACAACAGTGGCCGATCACCACCTGCTGTTGGGTAAGAACTGGTAAGAATTTGAGATTCGCTTGACGGATTTCTGACACCACCACCACCACCCCTTCCTAATAGTCTGTAGGATCATATTCTTGTGTGTTTCTCTTGCAGCTAACCATGGCAGGATCACAAGCCGATGAGACTGATTGGGAGAACATGTCGAACAAACAACTACATCATAAATTTCAGCAAATGATGAGTGGACAGGTGCAAGATGTGCTAAACAGATTTGAAGAGGCCGTGGAAAAGATAGATGGCATTGAGAAAACATTCGAAACAAAGCTCGATAACAAGTTTAATGAATTGCTCGCATGTCTTCCACAACCACCGCCAGCTGCACCTATCACACCTCTACAACAACAACAACAACAACAACAACAATGCTGCCTTCCAAATCAAGTGGGACAAGCACTGCGCGTTCCTCTTGAGCTTGGTCAAAGTTCTGGTGCCGCTGCACCTACTGTTGATGCTTCTTTTGATGCGCAGCATCCTACGGGCATCACCATGTCAAGAGTCCGTTTGGCAAGTGACACGTGCCACCTCTACTTCACATACATAAAGGTAAATCATCTCCTTTACATGTGCTCACTTGACCCCTTCGAGGATGGTATGCTACTTGACACCCCTCTCGTGTGCATGCATAGGTATTGTCGAAAGCCTACGGACAACGAGGAGGAGTGCAAGCGGCAAGGAACAACTACACCATCCGTGAGGGAAGCATGGAAGAGAAGACGGAGCCGTGGAGCCTACAGCGACCGGACGTCCGACGTGCCACCGGATGTCTGACGCTCTACAGCGTCCGGACGACAGACGTCCACCGGACGTCCGACGCACCCTCAACCAGCAGCAGCCAAGCCTAGAGCGGTCAGACAACCGATGAGACACCGGACGTTCGACGAGTCCCAGCGCTCGGACGAGCGACACCGACCGGACGAGCGACGCCACATGTCTAGAGCCAAAATGTCGGAAGTCCGACGCCCTCTGGACATCTGGACCCCCGCGAGCGACATGACGTCCGACCCCGACCGGACGTCCGACAGTGCCTGTGCGTAGCCGGGCCTTTGGCCTTGTATCCCTCTCCCACTTACCCCTTCTTGTCTTAGACTATAAATAGACCTCCCCCTCATCCTTTCTAGGGTTAGCAAAGTGATAGCTCATTTGTATGTGAGCTTTGCTCCTACCTTCTCCTCTTGAGAGAGAGAGACTACTCCATTGGAGGCCCAGACCTCCTAGGAGAAGATTTCGAGGGATATCAAGACCCCTTCTGGGAAGGATCTATCTAGATCATCAAGACCCCATCTTCTTTGGATTTGGGATGAACTCTACCTTGTATCTTTCCTTTTGTTATTGATATACCTTGTGGGTCTTGTGTGTTTGATTGTCTAGTGGATGTGTGATTGGACTTGTTCGTGAGTGTTTCCCTTGTGATTTCTCTCTATTCTTCCCCGTGTTCTTCGTGTTCTTCGAGGGAACCCACTCCAATCATGAAAGATCGGCCTACACTGGGTTAGCCCCGTATCATATGGTATCATGAGCCATGTTGATCACATATTTGGAGTCCCTCCCACCGTTTTCTAGCCTTCTTTTGCTTGATTTCGTCCTAAATTTCGAAAATCCCTACCAAAAATAGCCTCAAATTCTTTTGTGATTTCTTGGTTTGATATGTTTTGTTGATTTTGATCCATGGATTTGCTTGGTTTCGAGTGGATCTAGCATCTCCCACAGTTTCCCCATCTTTCATCCACAAAATCTCATCAATTTTGACCAAAAAATCCCCAATTTCCGCCCAAAATCGCATCCCGAACTCGCATCTCGCGTTGACCCAAATCCGCCGGACGACCGACACTTTCTCGGACGTCCGACCACCTGGAACCACCGGACGTCCGACCATTACCGGATGACCTAAACCATCCAACAGAGGCAAATCATCGGATTTCCGGCCTTTTCCGGACGTCCGACGACCGGTCGTCCGACCTTTATCGGACATCCGACACCTGTAGTTTCTCACTTCGGCTGATTTTTGATTTGTCCATAACTAATTCATCCGAACTCCGATTTTGTCGTTCTTTAGCTCGTTTTGAAGCTATTGACATCGTCCATCCCACAAAAATACCACCAATGTCATTTGACTCCACCATTTTTTGGAATTTTGGCATCTTTGCGTAGGGCTTCCACCACATCATCCGCTACACCACCACCGACTTCCGCAACCTAACCCATTTTGATCCCCATAGCATTAGTGGTTGTTTGATTTGTGGCTTGAGTCTCCTAAGGTGTTTCGACTACTTAGGAAGGGTTGCTTCTTCATCAACCACCACCACCATTTCCGCATAACCTTGCCCCTCATACACTCCCGCCATCCCAACTTAACCCGTTGTTGTTTGAGCTTGTTTGAATTGTGGCTTGTGTCTCCTAAGGTGTTTCGGCTACTTTGGGACGACAACTTCAACTCCGACTCGCATGACCCATAATCCCACTTTGGCATTGCCAAGTGCAAACTACCACCGTTTTCCGCTACCACCAGTTGACATTTCCTTTGGAGATTTTGAGGTTGCGGTTTTTTCCGTTTCCAAGGTGTTTCGGCTAATTAGGAATGGTTCTACATCAAGAACGCCGCCACTTATCAACGCCACGAGGTCCTCTTCAACATGGACCACTTCATCATTTTGACACCCCTACCGTAAGTAATTCAGGACGGTAACCTTGACGACACCATTGTATATTCCCCTTGCCATTGATAACCCCTAGCCCATTTTGCGTCACTTGCCTATCGAGACTAGCCATTTGAGTATTGCCGGCAATGTTACTTGTGCACATTAGTGATCTACACCTCCCATTGCATATATACCATATCATATTGGTATCATCTTGCTATCATATCATATCTTGTGTCACAAGATTGTTCTCACATATACACAATTGCTATCGTGGTTTGTGCATTGTGCAAAGTGGCCATACAAAAAAAAGATAATAACCTTTAAGAAAAGAAAAAGAGTGAACAAAGAGCTTGTAAGCAATAGACATATCATCACAATATATCATACGGTATCATACTCGATCATCTTGGATCATCTTGTGGATAGAAAGTTTATCCATTTTGCATCTTATAGGTTGTGCACATGTGTGGTATCGGCCTATTGAGCAATCGTGCTAGCGTCTCTCTTGAGTTGTGCAACATGAGAGTTTTCCGTGGATTCCACATTTTGTGCTCATTCCTTGGTTGCACGACCCCATTTATCTATCCGTGTGTGTGTGTTTCCGTGTGCCATTCATTGCTATTGGTCTACTTGTTTCACTTGCGAATTTGTGAATCTCTTTCAACATTATTGACTCTTGCTAACATTTTGCATCAAATTTTTTGTGCCACTATCCTCATCGAGCTCCACCATAAGCTTTACTTGATAGGTGTGAGTGAACAAGTCCGGTATCAATTCCACTATTCTTTCATTTCACATTGAGTGAAACAGGATACATCCTCAACTTCGGGAAAAGGTAATTTGGTATTGTTTATCTCATTTCCTACTCACCTTTGCTCGAGTCTTCTGATGGATAGGCAAGGCATTTCACCTCTGGTCTACAACAACAATGACGAGTTCGATGCCATAGAAAACTCCATCGACGCCAAGATGCAGGATCAAATGGAGGAGATCAAATCGCTCATCAAGGCCTACAAGCGGTCTTCCTCATCTTTGAGAAGACGCTCAAGAGCACATGCTTCCGAGCTACCATCTCTGGCAATATCACATTGGAATCGACACTGATGAGGACATCAATACCATTGTTACACCCACAGCCTCTACTACTACATATACTAGACCAATTACTAGAGCTCGCGCATGTCAATTAAATTATCAGGTACTTTTATTTCTTGGTAATGATTCTAATGTTCATGAGAATATGATGCTGCCTAAATTGGATACATTTGTTTTGCTTACAAATGAAGGGCCTATCTTGGAGAAGGATGAACATTGGAGCAAGAACAAGCATGGAGATGATGGCATGCGCAAGGGGAACAAGAACGGAGTTGCAAGTGATGATTTCAGGACTTTGAAGCCACCATAATGAGTGCATGAAGCCTTGGACGAAATATATAGGATGCCACATCATAAATTTTGTCCAGAGGCTATTCTAGGTGCTGCGTCACCTTATTATTGGGCCATGCCCATGTAATTTTGAAATACATAAGTATAGGCTATTTTTAGAGTCCGTATGTGTGGGGAAACAATAGATAGGGTTAGTTTGGGACCCCTCTCCAAGGGCCACGAAATCCCCCCCCTCTTCCTCCATATATACAGCCCTTAGGGCACCATTTAGACATCGGGTTTTGTTTAGATTAAAAGTTTGCCATAGCTGCAACTTCGCGTACTTCGTTTGTGTTCAACGACCAGACCAAGACGTCACAGAACCCCACCTTCATTAATAAAGCTTTCCTCTTATATTCGCAATATCCAGATTGCAATCTCAGTTTCTTGCTTGTTCTTAGTCTGCTCGCAGGAAACAAACCCTCATGGTCAGGTTGATTGTGTTCCGGCATGGTCAATAACCCTTCGGTAGTTGGTTCAGCGATTGCTAAGGCGCGACGTCTCACACATTTGTAGTCGGATCGTCAAGGTCGACTCCCACAGAAAATGATAGCCACCTTCTCATCAAAACATGGGGACACCTTTGTATCTATCAGACACCATCACCAAAAAGAACGTGAAGGTCAAGAGCTCAACACCAACAACCGCTCCACGACTTCACCATCTCCCTTGGAATCTTCGCAAAACAACTTCAAGGCATCTTCACCTACGTACATACGTCATCTTCGCCAACAAGTACCCCGAGACTACGCTCAAGATAAGCTCCCCAAGGTCAAGTCCGTAACTTCCACGAGCTACTATGACCTCGACACCGACCACGAGATTCCTTTCTATGGGACTCTAGAACCAGAGGAGTATCTCGAGTGGGAGTGCTTGATGGACGACTACCTCAAGCTACATCAAGTCCCTTCTGAAGATCAAGTGAAGTGCGCCACATGAAACATCCACGACTACGCCTCGACATGGTGGCTTCACACACCTTCGGAGAGCTACGATATGAGTTGTCCCAAGACGAAAAGAGAGCTATCCGGCGAGAGTTCGTGCCTCCAACCTACACGGAACAACTTCTATGCAAATTAGAGAACACCATCCAAGGATCCAAGTTCATCGACGCGTACTTCAAGGAGATGAAGAATGCCTTGCGACGAGCCAGCGTGGACAACCCCATTTCGATGAAGTTCCACTTCATGATGGGATTGAACAACGACATCTCCAAGACTATCTTCCTCGAGAACTACAAGTCCCTCGACGACAACTACGCTGGTGCTCTCAATGAGGAATAAGAACTCATGAAGGCCAGGGCTTCTCCACCCGAAGCTCACTTCGCGACGACCAAGCTCCATGAGAACGAGCATGAGTATAGTACCACCAAGACGTCCAAGCCCGACGAGCTCCAATACGATGCTCCCAAGTTTGACTTCACCGCCATCCCTCTTCGTGGCATAGATGATGCCGAGTCTACCTCGACTCTTTTTCAAGATGGTGCGGTGACGAGTACGATTACGGAAACCCTCAAGAACCAAGCTTTGGAGGCATGCAACAAGGTGGCGAGCAAGGATGATGTTTCCATCGTTGGAGACGAGAGTGATGATGTGCCATCTTGGGCCTTCATCCACGGTGACGATGACGAGATGATCGAGCAAGGGATTTTCCCTTCGGTCATAGAGGAGATCGATGATGTGCCATCTTCGGCCTTCATTCACAGCGAAGATGACGAGATGGTTGAGCATGGGATTTTCCCTTCGACCACGGCGTCGTATGATGACTTGAGTGACTTTTGCCACCATATTGAGGGTGAGAGTGTCTTCACCACTAGCCCCATATATGACGAGTTGCCCCACTTTCCATGTGAGGAGAGCCACAACCCCCACCACTTGAGTGAGATGAGTGACTCCACCATATGTGACTTTGAGTGCACCTGTTTTGAGAGAGTAAGTGAACCAGAACATAGAGAGAGTGAGATAGTTGATAGGTATTGTGAGGCCATTTGCATTTCTAACAACTTGACCTCTACCTCTATTGTGTATTCTCATTTGGTGCTAGGTCCCATATATGATGATGCACCGATTCGCGACGACTACGTCCTCCCTTTGGATAAGACGATGGCCATGGTGGAATATGATGCACCCCCCCTCACATGGTTCCATCAAGATGAAGATGACCACCATTTGGTCTTTTCACGTCACCTACACAACTTGAGTGGAATGAAAAAGGTAACATAGGTGAAGATGCTCTAGTCCCACTAGTGGACATTCTTGACATTGATTGCTTGCATGATGTTGATCCACCTAGTACCTTGCTTCATGCTAATATGATTTCCCCATGCGATGATTTGCCCATTTATGAGTATGATGATTCTCATGTGGAGTTTATTAGTTGTGATGCCATGTTACATAGGATTTCTTGTGACAATTCTTTAGGTCACATCATGTTTGACAATCCGCTTAACTTGTCATATGCTATGCATGAGATCAACCATATGCTCCCCATGAACAAACATGCTATTGATGTGCCATATACTTGCATTCTCAATTTGTGTCCCCATCGTGTCATACATAATAACTATTCTTTCATGATGGATGACATGTTCTTATACCATGCATCAAATTTCTTTGAGCGATGCTTATCTTGTGCTAACTCTAATGCGCAAATACACATCATGATGGATGATGTGTACATTTACCACACACATAATTTCTTTGGTTTGTTTCCCTTTTGTGTAGGTACCCATGAATACTTGTCAACCTCACAATCCCATGAGTTGACAAAACGAGCTCTAGAGAGCAACGATGATTTGGGATCCCATGGACTGTCTTTCCCACATCTCTCTTCGTGCAAATACTTTGCACATTTCTTCCACATGGCCCTCACTTGGCTATGGGTTATTGTCCATTACATATCATATGCCCATCTTTCCACCTTTCCATGCATTTTTGACCCATGCTTTGCATTACACATGATGATTGATTATAGTACTCGTCTGTGTATTTGCAAGCTTGGTGGAGATATCGCTTGTTGTTGCCATGTTCCATTTGTGACCCACCCCTATGATGATACTATGATCTTGCTTTGTGTTCATGCTTACGATATGTCATGTGCATTACCTATGCCTATTATTTGCTCACATGACATGATTGCCATGATTTACTTGTCAGGACCCCGACTCAATGCCACATCGATCTAGCATGTAACACCTCATATCACTTTGTGGCCTCACGCACGGTATCCCCATGGGTGTCGCCTTTCCTTTGCCCGGGACCGTTTGCGTCTTTTGGCACACATATATGATAGTGTTGCTAGCATCCATATGATAAGAAGCCCGGGCTGACATGGCTAGTCATAAACCCAAAGTGGCACAAACTTACAGGGACAGGCATACATGACCCAGCAACGAACGTGTCGGTCATCAGCGAGTGAATCCGGGCTGTAGCAACTGGGCTAGTAGGACTCCGGTAAACCGGGCTGTAGTAGGCTAACAGGACTCCGGTAGACACCGCGTGACATTTCCCCGAAGGGACAGACACAGGAACGAAGAAGGACACATGCCGGCCAGCCTAAGTGTTCCGGAGCAGTAGCAAGCTACCAAGGCTCAGTGGAAGCACTAGGAGACATTTCCCGGTAAGAGAGGCTACCAAGGATAAACAACTAGATAGTCAGATCCCACACATACCAAGCATTTCAATAACATACACACAATATGCTCGATATGTGCAAATACAACATGGCATCACAACATGACTCTACAACTCAAATATTTTATTCAATAGGCTCCGAGGAGCGAGATATTACAATCATGGGTCTCATGACCCAACAACCAGAGCATAAAAGTCAAAGCACAAGCGGAAGCTATCATGTCTGAGTACAGACATCTACAAATGGAAAAGGCTTAGAAGCCTGACTATCTACCAGATCCTGCCGAGGGCACAAGATCGTAGCTGAGGTAACAAGCTAAACGTCGAAGTCCATGCGGTACTACTAGCGAGACTGAAGTCTCTCTGCAAAAACATAAATTAAGCAACGTGGGTACAAATGTACCCAGCAAGACGTACATCAGATCTAACTACATATGCATCATTATCAACAAAGGGGATGGTGGGGTTTAACTGCAGCAAGCCAGCTTTGACTCGGTGGCTATCCTGAACTACGACTGCACGTAACTCTTTTGAGGTGGCGCACACGAGTCCACATATTCACCATATCAATACACCACTATGGATCCGCTCCCGTCTCCCTACGAGAATGCCATCCATAGCACTCACGCTTATCTTGCGTATTTTAGAGTATCCACTTCAAGTTATCTATGAACTGTATAGGCAACCTAGAAGTCCTTTACCGCGGACATGGCTATTCGAATAGATGATGTTAACCCTGCAGGGGTGTACTTCTTCACACATGCTCTCACCACTTACCGCCATTTACACGACATGTACTCGGCAACCTTCAAGCGGAAGCCCAGCGAGGGTGTCGGCCACGACCTGACTAACCACACAAGTCTCTCGTCCAGGTTTATCGCCTATTCGGGTTCCATCCGCAAGGAGATCCGGCCGGGGTGTCGCTCACGGCCCCAAACGATGTGTGCAGGGTTCCCAAGTCCACCATCCGGGTGCCACTTGGTACACCGGGCCACTGTGCCTAGTCTGTCCCAAGCCCACCTGTACCGGGTGCCACTTGGTAGACTACTAACACTACCTACAAACACCAGAAACTAATTGCGACTCCTGGACAGAGATCAAGCTGGTTAATAAGTCGAGAGGGGTCGAGTTACCGGAACCCAATGTGTGGTAGTAACCGTTCATGGATCACAAACACAGAACTCAGTTCCTGAGGACGGCTGCAATGAGACAACCCACCATGTACTCCTACATGGCCTCTCACCGCTACCTTTACCAAATCATGTTCACACACTTAGCTCTCAACAGTAGGACATGTTCACCACATTCCAATTCATCTCCGATGAATCAGACCCGACACAACTCTAAGCAATAGCAGGCATGACAACAAGCATGAATGAGTAGGCACATCAGGGCTCAAACAACTCCTACTCATGCTAGTGGGTTTCATCTATTTACTGTGGCAATGACGGGTCATGCAGAGGATAAGGGGGTTCAACTAGCGCAGCAAGTAACAGTTGAATCATTGTTGTCCTAATGCAGTAAAAGAGAGCAGGAGCAAGAGAGTGGGATTGTATCGGAATGAACAAGGGGGGTTTGCTTGCCTGGCACTTCTGAAGATAATATAGTTCTTCATTGGTGTCATCGAACTCATCGTCGAAACCACGTCTATCGAGAGGGGACAAACACCGGCACACAAGGAAGAACAAAATCAATGCAATGCACAATATGATGCATGATCATGACATGGCTATATGCTATTATTTGAGCTAATGCAACTAGCAGCAAGTTAAATGGAGTTGGTTTGAACCCTAGGTTCAAATTCAAACTCCACATGTGATTATTTAAATGCCATTCATATGATTTGTCCTAAACAACAGCTATAAGTTGTTCTAACATGCATGAAAATGGTACATATGGATAGATTGGATTTTTCTGATCATCTTTCATATATAATTTATCTCATTTGGAGTTACGGTTGGATTTCTATGATTTTTAGAAGTTTCGTGTATATTCTGGAATTTCCTGGATTATCTTTATTCCAGAAAAGATTAATTGCGTCAGCATGACGTAGATGTGACGTCAGCAGGTCAACGGGCGTCGACCAGGTCAAACCTGACCAGTGGGGTCCACACGTCAGTGTCTCAGACTAGTTTGTGTCGCTGACATGTGGGCCCAGTCAACGGCCACGTCAGCGCGGTCAAAGCTGACGCGTGGGGCCACTGCAATTAGATTAAACTTAATCTATTTTAGTTAGCCGGTTAGTTAGGTGGTGGGTCCCGGCTGTCTGTTTCACCGGAGGTTAATTAGTGGCGCGATTAGCTGCTAATGACGGCCACGTCGGCAGTCGCCGGAGCCTTGCCGGCGACGACCAAAACGACGGCGGCTCGGCTCGGATTTGAGCTACAGGTGGTGGTTTGGCGAGATGAGGGCACCGGGGAGTAGCTCTTGCTCGTCCGCATCCAAAGGACCGGAGGGAAGCCTCGGGGTGGCCGGGAGCAGCGCCGGCGACGAGCAAGGCGGCGGCCGGAGTGCGGGCGGGGTCGGGTTTGGCGCTACGATGCACGGAAGGAGGAGCTGGTGGTGGCTACGGGCTCCTGGGAGGTTGTTGAGTGCGGTGACGTGCATGGGTGTGAGCTGCGGTGGCCATGGCCACGGCGGCGACATGGCCGGCGGCGTGGCGCTCGCGGGTTCGACAGTTAGCAAGGCTACGACACGAAATCGAGCACGGGGAAGGAGGGGAAACGGAGGAGAGCTCACAGCGGTCTCGATGGCGTCGTGCGCGAGGTAGGGGATGCACTGGTGCGGCCGGAACGACGACGACGATCTCGGGCGGCCGGAGGTGAGAAGACGATGGTGGCGGCGATGCAGCGCGTCCCTGGTCGTTTGGCTTGTTGAGGACGATGCAGACGACGAGGCGGAGCTTCTTGATGCATCGGCGAGGCGTGGGGTGGCTGGTGGTTGCGTCTGCACGAGCGGTGGTGACGAGCTCCGCTCGGTGGGAGAGAGAGGGAGCCAGAGGAGGGGGGAGAAGGCACGAGAGAGAGTGCGAGGCCTAGGAAGGTGCGTGGCGCCCTCGGGTGAGTCCAGTGGCGAGCAGGCAAGCATGAGGTGGCTGGCGCGTGCGCGCGCGCGTCGGGCACACGCCCTCCTGCCTACTGGCAGGAGGTTGAAGACGGTGGCGGCTGCGGTGGGCTGGGTTGCTGCTGGGCTGCACCGTAACTGTGCCAGCCAGGTAAGTGCTCTGTTTTATTTTCTGTTTGTTTTATTTTTAAATTTATTTTGCCACTGTTTCCAAATTCAAAAGAATTTCAAACAATGCCAAAACATTCTGAAATATTTTATCTTACCTCTCTGGACTATTCCAAAAGCACATAAAACACTTCAAAGCATTTGAAAACATATTCATTATATATTATGAATATATTCCCAAATTCAAACAGATTATTGATTTAAATTCGGAGACCAAATAATTCCTTAAAAATGTTCCCAAATTTTGGTTTGATATATAACTCTTGCCAAAATTCACAAAACTATTTTTAGGGCATTTTGGATTCACCGAATGCAATTTAAAGGGTGCTTGCCCTTCTTTTAATTAGATTTCTGAGGTTTCAACAATCCTCAATTCAAGTTTCAGAAAATAGACATGATGCACACATGAAGCTAGCCTAGAGCATTACCAGAAGGTAGGGATGTGACAACTCACCCCCACTAGAGAAGAATCTCGTCCCGAGATTCAGGCGTAGGGTAAGATGAAGGGGAACACAACCTAACACAATCTTCACGATCCAGGTTGCCCTTCATAAGAACATTGATTCGATCACCATCATTGTCTCGATGTCTTCCTCTGAGAACTCCAACTATCAAGACAAGAAGAGGAAAGGAAAAACTCTAGAAGAATTGATCTTCTCGAAGACCGAACAACTCAGGATCAACTCATGGGATGAGACATAGCAGCATCCCCTGAGCTGAGACACGAGGCATACATCTATAAGGATGGAGTGGAACAGATGACAAGGGTTCACTAGGTAGGCAACAATTCCACACATAATAGGGTGGTGAACGGTTGTCAACGTAGCGAGGAGTTGAGTTGCCATGATACCATAACGGGGCACCTTTGGGAAGGTGACTTGTAGAAATATCCCCTTAAGTGGCAAAAAGAATTACCTTTGATTCAGAGATCATTGAAACTCTTTATACCAGCCTAAGGCAATTCTCAAGCGATCGTTTGGAGGGGGTCGGTAGAATGGCATGCTTGGATTAAATGGATGATGTGGATTACCTTGTTGAAACCAACACAAGGGATGATTTTAGTAACTGAGGAGAAGCTCAACAGTAGAGAGTGAGTCCACCGTTTGAAAAGTTATAGCATAACCGAGGAAGCTGAGAGCAAACCTAGTTAGTGCTGATGATAACACCTAGCGTTTGCGCGTGCTCTCAAGAACTTGAGCATTTCCATATTCATCAAGGTTTTACCAACATCCGTGTCAAGGATCCTGGCAACACAACATACTACCATGATGGATAGTGATGGACGATGTAGATGCATAGCAAGATAACAGCTTCTCAGATTTAACCTTAGCGAGGCCAAGGAAACAAAATCTGGATGATCGACCGAGAGACATTTAGCACTCCGCTTCTAATGTTCTCCTTGATGTGCTAGCGTAACCCATTTATAGATATGGTTTGATAACTAGAACATCAAGTAAAAGGTCGGACTTCGGGAGCACAAAAATCATAAGGCACAACTAGGGAGTAAATCCTACGAAGTCCTTATGGGAAGGTGGCCAACTTCTTCAATCAAGATACTACAATAATAGGTCTTTCAGCTGGGTGGTGCTGGCCACGACATCCACTTTACCGGTTATCGAGGGACCAATATTATAGTTCTTGGGAAATGTTCCAACCATCATATCTGCCTGAGATTCAGATCTGGTTGGTGTCAGGATATTCCAGACTCATCGAGTCTAGGAAGAAAAATGAAAGTTTGCAACACAATTCGACGAGATGACGTTGCGAGATTCTCGGGAAATGAACTATGATAGCAAGCTCCAAAACATGAGCTGGTTCTGCTACACACATGTGAACACGCTGTCCCAGACAAGCATGACCACATAGTAGTCTTATAATAAAACACTACCGAGTTCTGGCAGGGAACCATCATCGCGGATAACGGAATCCTTGCATAAGTCATATGATTAGCTCTTATGAAGGAACTTCTTCTCCTTGAACAAATCAATCAGTGGCTTGGGGTGCTACGGAATACATATGGAGTGGAGGTAATTAATCTACCAAACCATAGTATACTTTGCACATGTGTGACTAACTTGGGATGATTCCAAAGGAAACAAACATTGACTTCCTTGAATTCACAGCGACAACTTGCATCAGATGCACATGAATTAAAGGGAGTCACTTCTTTCATCCGAACATATGCTTCATGCACGGGACATGAAGATAATGCTTATAAAGTTTCCAACACTAGCTCAATGTTCAACTTGAATCATGGAGGAGACAAAATGCTGCTGATGGGCCCAACAACAACTCATCAGAATTTCCATATCACTGGAATTCCACCATTATGTGAACAAGGTGATAGTATTGGTCAGACCAAAAGATATAATGGTGTATGCTCGAGGGACAGCCACGAGTAAGACAACATTACGAACATTGTTGGTTCTGATTTCATTTGATGATAGCCCATACTCAAATCAAAGTTTTTTATAAGACAATAGGTCCAATAACTGATCACAGGGACCAATCGATGAACATATCATCTTTCTTCAACTAACACACCAACACCAGGATACCCCTTTAAATAAACTAAATCAGACAAGCCTCCATCTTCCAACTCTCCAAGTTGTCGTTTAGCTTAACCAACTAGCTCAAGGGTATCCAACACTGATTCTTGGAGAAAGGGTGGTTTCGAAAACCAACTTGGTCATGAGCTCAACATAGCAGTCAGGGGACAACCTGGTGATACTTCCGAGAAGATAATCGAAAAATCACGAACCACTGATATGCTATTAAGCTCGAGAACAATCTTGCTTTTCAGGGCAAGATGATATGATCAAAAGAGCGAGGGATTGGCACAATCCTAACTCATTGATCGAAGAGTGCACCGGAAATAAGGACTAGGTAGCACAATCTATCTTAGAATGACGATTCAAGAACCAACACGCTAAGAATGAAGTATTGTCCTTTAACTATCAAGCAACGGGGTTGCTAGTAGTATTGATTTCACACATCACAGATCACTTGTCAGTATTTCAGTTGCAACAAGACGGGGACCGAGGAGTGAATAATGATGGCGAGAAGTATCACTACGTCAAGAATTCATAAGAGGGTGTGCAATTCCCATGATATCCCTGATATAAAGATGGTAATACTTCAAGGTAGAACAGACCAGAAGCTGGATTGCAACTTGACCTGCGGAACACAACTGCTTTGACCCAATCCTGGAAATGGAAAAAAGGTACTAGAGTTTGTTTCTCCTAGTAACTCCGGAATAGAATGGATTGACGGACCACAAGAGTAATAGGCATCGATAACACGAATGCATAATCACTCCTGAATATCAATTGATAGACAAGGGCCAGAAAACAACTAAAGAGGGACAACTCAAAAGAACATATGATTTTCTGAGTTGTGGATGCATAGATTAGCATGTCGAACAAGTTCAACATGTTTCTTCCGGATAACCCATGTAGAAAGGTAGAACTGGCAGAGTCACAACATGGAATCGAGAACTCATCAAGAGCACTCTGGTTGTGATCTTTTGGTTCAAAAGAACTTCTGCCATAGGCAGTTCATAGTATTTGGAAGAAGGAAATACTACGGACCTCGAGGACTAACGCAAAGGTTACTAGTATCCTAAAGGAACTAGCAATCACTATCAACATGAGGTAAGTAGGGTAAATCTCGGGTTCAAAACCCAGAAGTAGAATACCTACTAACTAGTTGGCATCACAGGATGCTTTCGAGAATGATGGCCAGAATGATCACACTGGGAACACAAAACATGGCTAGACTACTAGATGATCCCCTGAGACACCTAGGGTCATAATAATAACTCCAACATAAATGTCGAGGCAATAGAGTACCTCAACTCATCGTCTAGTGTGGTTAACCTGGCCAGAAATGTCATCGAAAACAGAGGGAAGGATTTTGTAATTGCATCAGATTATTTAGAAACCTGGGATGACTCGGACAGCGTAACAGCTGTAAATGCTCGAAAAAGATTTGAGACATCCTACAAAAATGGTGGCATAACCACTTAGAAGCACAATATCAAGGTTCCGGGATCAACAGTTAACATACAAAAGATAGTAGGAACTGAACGCAAGCGTAGAACCATCAATCCTATAGGAGTACGGATTAGTAACACGTGATCCTGATAGAAGAAAGAGAAAGCCTAGTTCCTTAACCCCGTAGGAAAGATAGGATGACTCAGATCAGAAGGGCATAAGGTATAAGGAGTAAAAAGAGCCTTACGTTCCATCCCACAATCAATTCCCTTATATAACTAAAGAATTTCTAGACTCAACTTCGACCAGTTTGTCTTGGTAATCCTACAGGCAGTCAAGCTCTGATACCAAAGCTGTTAGGACCCCGACTCAGTGCCACATCGATCTAGCATGTAACACCTCATATCACTTTGTGGCCTCACGCACGGTATCCCCACGGGTGTCGCCTTACCTTTGCCCGGGACCGTTTGCGTCTTTTAGCACACGTATATGATAGTGTCGCTAGCATCCATATGATAAGGAGCCTGGGCTGACATGGCTAGTCATAAACCCGAAGTGGCACAAACTTACAGGGACAGGCATACATGACCCAGCAACGAACGTGTCGGTCATCAGCGAGTGAATCCGGGCTGTAGCAACTAGGCTAGCAGGACTCCGGTAAACCGGGCTGTAGCAGGCTAACAGGACTCCGGTAGACACCGCGTGACATTTCCCCAAAGGGACAGACACAGGAATGAAGAAGGACACATGCCGGCCAGCCTAAGTGTTCCGGAGCAGTAGCAAGCTCCCAAGGCTCAGTGGAAGCACTAGGAGACATTTCCCGGTAAGAGAGGCTACCAAGGATAAACAACTAGATAGTCAGATCCCACACATACCAAGCATTTCAATAACATACACACAATATGCTCGATATGTGCAAATACAACATGGCATCACAACATGACTCTACAACTCAAGTATTTTATTCAATAGGCTCCGAGGAGCGAGATATTACAATCATGGGTCTCATGACCCAACAACCAGAGCATAAAAGTCAAAGCACAAGCGGAAGCTTAACATGTCTGAGTACAGACATCTACAAATGGAAAAGGCTGAGAAGCCTGACTATCTACCAGATCCTGCCGAGGGCACAAGATCGTAGCTGAGGTAACAAGCTAAACGTCGAAGTCCACGCGGAACTACTAGCGAGACTGAAGTCTCTCTGCAAAAACATAAATTAAGCAACGTGAGTACAAATGTACCCAGCAAGACTTACATCAGATCTAACTACATATGCATCATTATCAACAAAGGGGATGGCGGGGTTTAACTGCAGCAAGCCAGCTTTGACTCGGTGGCTATCCTGAACTACGACTGCAAGTAACTCTTTTGAGGTGGCGCACACGAGTCCACATATTCACCATATCAATACACCACTATGGATCCGCTCCCGTCTCCCTACGAGAACGCCATCCATAGCACTCACGCTTATCTTGCGTATTTTAGAGTATCCACTTTCACTTGTCTATGAACTGTATAGGCAACCCAGAAGTCCTTTACCGCGGACACGGCTATTCGAATAGATGATGTTAACCCTGTAGGGGTGTACTTCTTCACACACGCTCTCACCACTTACCGCCATTTACACGACATGTACTCGGCAACCTTCAAGCGGAAGCCCAACGAGGGTGTCGGCCACGACCTGACTAACCACACAAGTCTCTCGTCCAGGTTTATCGCCTATTCGGGTTCCATCCGCAAGGAGATCCGGCCGGGGTGTCGCTCACGGCCCCAAACAATGTGTGCAGGGTTCCCAAGTTCACCATCCGGGTGCCACTTGGTACACCGGGCCACTGTGCCTAGTCTGTCCCAAGCCCACCTGTACCGGGTGCCACTTGGTAGACTACTAACACTACCTACAAACACCAGAAACTAACTGCGACTCCTGGACAGAGATCAAGCTAGTTAATAAGTCGAGAGGGGTCGAGTTACCGGAACCCAATGTGTGGTAGTAACTGTTCATGGATCACAAACACAGAACTCAGTTCCTGAGGACGGCTGCAATGAGACAACCCACCATGTACTCCTACATGGCCTCTCACCGCTACCTTTACCAAATCGTGTTCACACACTTAGCTCTCAACAATAGGACATGTTCACCACATTCCAATTCATCTCCGATGAATCAGACCCGACACAACTCTAAGCAATAGCAGGCATGACAACAAGCATGAATGAGTAGGCACATCAGGGCTCAAACAACTCCTACTCATGCTAGTGGGTTTCATCTATTTATTGTGGCAATGATGGGTCATGCAGAGGATAAGGGGGTTCAACTACCGCAGCAAGTAACAGTTGAATCATTGTTGTCCTAATGCAGTAAAAGAGAGCAGGAGTGAGAGAGTGGGATTGTATCAGAATGAACAAGGGGGGTTTGCTTGCCTGGCACTTCTGAAGATAATGTAGTTCTTCATTGGTGTCATCGAACTCATCGTCCAAACCACGTCTATCGAGAGGGGACAAACACCGGCAAACAAGGAAGAACACAATCAATGCAATGCACAATATGATGCATGATCATGACATGGCAATATGCTGTTATTTGAGCTAATGCAACTAGCAGCAAGTTAAATGGAGTTGGTTTGAACCCTAGGTTCAAATTCAAACTCCACATGTGATTATTTAAATGCCATTCATATGATTTGTCCTAAATAGCAGCTATAAGTTGTTCTAACATGCATGAAAATGGTACATATGGATAGATTGGATTTTTCTGATCATTTTTCATATATAATTTATCTCATTTGGAGTTACGGTAGAATTTCTATGATTTTTAGAAGTTTTGGATATATTCTGGAATTTCCTAGATTATCTTTATTCCAGAAAAGATTAATTGCGTCAGCATGACGTAGATGTGACGTCAGCAGGTCAACGGGCGTCGACCAGGTCAAACCTGACCAATGGGGTCCACACGTTAGTGTCTCAGACTGGTTTGTGTCGCTGACATGTGGGCCCAGTCAACGGCCACGCCAGCACGGTCAAAGCTGACGCGTGGGGCCACTGCAATTAGAATAAACTTAATCTATTTTAGTTAGCCGGTTAGTTAGGCGGTGGGGCCCGGCTGTTTGTTTCACCGGAGGTTAATTAGTGGCGCGATTAGCTGCTAATGATGGCCACATCGGCAGCCGCCGGAGCCTTGCCGGCGACGACCAAAACGACGGCGGCTCGGCTCGGATTTGAGCTACGGGTGGTGGTTTGGCGAGATGAGGGCACCGGGGAGTAGCTCTTGCTCGTCCGCATCCAAAGGACCAGACGGGAAGCCTCGGGGTGGCCGGGAGCAGCGCCGGCGGCGAGCAAGGCGGCGGCCGAAGTGCGGGCAGGGTCGGGTTTGGCGCTACGATGCACGGGAGGAGGAGCTGGTGGTGGCTACGGCTCCTGGGAGGTTGCTGAGTGCGGTGACGTGCACGGGTGTGAGCTGCGGTGGCCATGGCCACGGCGGTGACATGGCCGGCGGCGTGGCGCTCGCGGGTTCGACAGTTAGCAGGGCTACGACACGAAATCGAGCACGGGGAAGGAGGGCAAACGGAGGAGAGCTCACAGCGGTCTCGATTGCGTCGTGCGCGAGGTAGGGGATGCATTGGTGCGGCAGGAACGACGACAGCGATCTCGGGTGGCGACGAGGGAAACGGGGCGGTGGTGGCATTGCGGCGCATCCGGGGCCTTATGCTCGTCGAGGAGGTCGAGGAGTCGAGACGGAGCTTCTGGGCGCGTCAGTGAGGCGAGGGGGAGACAGTGGTTGCGGCTATAGCGAGCGTGCGACGAGCTCCGCTCGGTGGGAGGAGAGGAGATAGAGGAGGGGGGGAGAAGGCAGGGAGAGAGTGAGAGGCCTGGGAGGGTGCGTGGGCCCTCGGGTGAGTCCAGCGGCGAGCAGCCAAGCATGAGGTGGCTGGCGCGTGCATGCGCACGTCCGGGCACATGCCCTCCTGCCTACTGGCAGGAGGTTGAAGACGGTGCAGCTGCGTGGGCTGGGCTGCTGCTGGGCTGCACCGTAACTGGGCCAGCCAGGTAACTAGGCCAGGTAAGTGCTCTGTTTATTTTTTCTGTTTGTTTTATTTTTAATTTATTTTGCCACTGTTTCAAATTCAAAAGAATTTCAAACAATGCCAAAACATTCTGAAATATTTTATGTTACCTCTCTGGACTATTCCAAAAGTACATAAAACACTTCAAAGCATTTGAAAACATATTCATTATATATTATGAATATATTCCCAAATTCAACCAGATTATTGATTTAAATTCGGAGACCAAATAATTCCTTAAAAATGTTCCAGAATTTTGGTTTGATATATAACTCTTGCCAAAATTCACAAAACTATTTTTAGGGCATTTTGGATTCACCGAATGCAATTTAAAGGGTGCTTGCCCTTCTTTTAATTAGATTTCTGAGGTTTCAACAATCCTCAATTCAAGTTTCAGAAAATAGACATGATGCACACATGAAGCTAGCCTAGAGCATTACCAGAAGGTAGGGATGTGACATTACTCTAGTGTGTTCAATTTTCGCTCCACTAGTTTGCACGACTTGATCTATATACTTGTTCATGTTGCATCACCCATGATTCATACTTGCTCATTTCATGCGGTTGATGACAACCATTTCCATGCTTTGAACGTGATTGCTATAGCTTCTTTTCACATATATCCATATGTTGTGATGCGGAGCATCCTACAGTCATCCCCTTGGACCTACCATCGTCTCACCAAGCACCAAGAGGACCCATGACAAGAGCACGAGGTAGAGCTCTCGAGACCGAGGTGACTTCTCTCCTTAGTAATTTCTCATATGATCCTCTCGGGACATGGATACTACCTAAGTCCGGAATGTTGCGCATGATTAGGTCCCAAGAGGACCCCCCCCCCCCCCCCCCGAGGATGCACATGAAGATGGACAAGCTCCCGAGTCCATGGACAAAGAGAACCAACGAAGAAGACGATGGCAGCTTCCAGGCCCGAGCATCCGGCCATGGCCCCGGACATCCGACACGTGGAGATCTCTCCCACAGCCCAGGATCCGCAGCCAAAGCTACACGGCCCGGACATCCGGCGTCCAGCCCGAACATCCGGCCCGTCACCCTGGAAATCCGGCCTACAACCCGAACATCCGGACAAGTTGTCCAGGAGTATCGAAGCCTGCCCCGACATCCCTAACATCCGGCCGCGACCCCGGACATCCGGCGCTTCGCGTCGCCCTGGAGATCCGGGCCAACTCTGCCTGAGGAGATCCAAGACGGCGCCAGGCCAGCCCGGACATCCGGCCCCTCGCGAACGCCCGGACATACGGCCCAACGCCCGGACATTCGACCTCCCCTTTCTATGAACAGTGTAAGGGCCGTGGCCCGTGTACCCCTTCGCCCGCCTAGACTTTATATACACCCCCTCCGTCCTCTTTCTAGGGTTAGCGTTGATTTAGCACATTTGTGAGATAGAGCCTCGCTCATCCATCCGGATCTACTCCTCGTGAGGGGCCGACACCTCTTCAGAGAAGATCCACCTGGATTCAAGACCTCCATCCGGAGAAGACCCTTATCAAGACCTCCTCATGGATAACAACCGGTTACCCTTTGTATCGTCTCTTGTTGGATTTGGATCTTGTACCTCTCTTGTGTTTCGATGATCTAGCACATGTGTGACTTTGTTCTTGTTGGTTGAGTGATTTCTCGTGTTTTCCTCTTGTTCCCCTCCTTGTGTTCTTCGTGTTCCTCGTAGGGATCCGCTCCAAACGTGAAAGATCGGCCTCTAGGGTTCTATCCTACATCATCTTGGTATCATGAGCCAGGTTGATCACGTTTTTGGTGCCCCTACGCCGTGTTTTCTAGCTTGATTTTGTTGTTTTGGACCTAAATCCGAAAATCCCCACAAAAAATAGCCCCAATTTTTTTTTGTGATTTGTTGGTGTGATGAAGTTTTGTTGGATTTGATCCACGGATCTGCTTTGCCAAGTGTGGATCTAGCTTTCCCCCATCTTCTCCACAATTTCCATCCACTAAATCGTCCGAATGTTGCCCCGGAGATTCCCTTTTTCTCGTGGAGTTCATCTCGTTCGGCCACGATCAAGGCGCCCGGACATCCGGCCTTGTCCCCCGGACATCCGGCCCCTGGCCCATACATCCGGCCCCTAACTGCAGCAACTCCATCCACCACCCCATTTTCTGCCTACTTTTCGCCCAATTTTTCCCTGGTGCCCATGCATACTTCTGCATACCACCACCGCTTTCCGCAAGCACCACCACCGCTCTGTGCTACCACCTACGACAATTTTGACCCGTTTTGGTCTTTGAGAATTTGAGTTGTCGTTCCCGTGTCCTATTGTGTTTCGGCTATATAGTTATGGTTCGACATCAACATCACCACTGCTCATCTTCGCAAAGGACTCATCATCGCCAAGGATGGTAACTTCGATGACAACTTTGTCATCCCATGCCTTTGCATTGATAACCACATAGCCTTACTTTTGTGTTGCTTATCCATCGAGACTAGCCTTTGAGTATTGTCTGCAACATGACTTGTGCACATTAGTGATCATACTCTATAGCATACATACCATACCATGGTGGTGTATATCTTGGAATCATCTTTTGTGTCACAAAGTTGTCATCACATACACAATTGCTATCTTGGTTCGTGAAGTTTTGCATGAGAAAAGAGCTCAAAAGTGAAAGAGCCAACCAAGCTTTTAAGCAAATAGGGAAAGATAAACAAAGAGCTTATAAGCAAGAACCATAGCATCATACTACATTAAGATTGTCATATCCGATCATCTTGGATCATATCACCAAAATACCATACATCTAGCATATTTAGGATAGAGGTCGTCGCATTTTTGCCTAGTAGGTTGTGCACAAGTTACGTATCCGCCTATTGTGCAATCGTGCTAGCGTCTCTCTAATATTGTGCAACAAGAGCATTTTCATGGACTCCACATTTTGGCTCATTTTTGGTTTGCACAATCCGACTTATCTATTTGCGTGTGTGTTTCCATGTACCTCTACTTGCTTGGTCTACTTGTTGCATTTGCAAATTTGTGAATCTTTTCCAACATTATTGAAGCTCACTTACAATTGCATCAAATTTTGTGCCACCATCCTAACCAAGCTCCACCATAAGCTTTGACTTGTGTAGGTATGAGAACCGACAAGAATTGGTACCAGTTGTGCTATTTCATTGTCCGCATTTGAGTGATCTTAATCCACCTTCAACATCGGTCAAGGTACATTTGGTATAAGTTGTTCTCCTTCTCCCACTCTCATTTTTCTTGGAATGATGGATATGCCAAGTTCTTATACCAACTCACTCTTCATCGAGCAAGACGACGACATGTCATCATTCGTCACCAAGAGCCACCTCTTTGGTGCACAACGAGCATTGCATCAAGAGCAACAAGCGATGACCGACCGCATCAACAACCTCTCCACCGACTTGTGACTCTCCGAGCAACGTACAAGGGACTACTTCAACAACAAGCTCGACGCTCACAAGCAAGAGAAAGATGCAAGAATGGATGAGATCCGTGCCTTGTTGGTGAACCGCCCTCCGTCCACTTCTCCATACTCAAGATGGAGCCACTCAAGTCGACACTCCGACGACGCCTTCTCTGGCTCAAGTACACCGACATCGAACACTCTTCGACGAGCCGCACGTCACGACCGTCATGCATCCCTCAATCCTCTACACGACAATCATCCGCAAGAGCAAGTCGACGAGCAAGTCCTTCATCATCAACCTCACCAAGATCTTTTGCACAAGCTCAAGAATGACAACAACAACATCGCCAAGAGGAAGAACGAGTGCATCTACATCAAGAGTAACAAGACGCCGAGGCTCTTCAACAACAACAACGTGAAGCACATGCTCTTGAGGCGCAACGTGCCCTTCAAGAATCAAGTCGAGCCATTGCCAAGCGCAACCGCGATAGGCGTAATCAAGAGGAAGCACTTTGACAAGAAATCCAAGAGCGGAACTACCAACTAAGAGTGCAACGTCAAGTTCCCCCACCTCTTCCTCAAGCTCGACAAGCTCCCCCACAACCTCAAGTTCAACAAGAGCAAGTTGACTATGATCATCCCCCACGCCAAGAGCAACATGAGGTTGATTATCTTCCACGTCAAGGGCATCATTATCACCCTCGACAACAACACAATGAAGAGCAACGTTACGACAAGCTAAAATTCATCATGCCCAAGTTCAATGGAAGCAATGATCCCGAAGAGTACCTCTCATGGGCATTGAAGGTCGACAAAATCTTTCGTTTGCACAACTATGGGGAAGAGAAGAAGATCGCTATGGCATAACTTGAGTTCCAAGATTATGTGCTCGTATGGTGGGAACAAGTCCTTGAGCGCCGAGAAGCAAAAGGTGAACCACCAATCACCACTTGGGCTCAAATGAAAGATGTCATGTGAGCACATTTTGTGCCCACCTACTACAACCGCTATCTCTTCAAGAAGCTCCAACTACTCAAGCAAGGAACAAAGAGTGTTGAAGAATACTACAAGGAAATGGAGATAGCCATGATATGAGCCAATGTCACAGAAGATGATGAGCAAACTATGGCACGCTTCTTCAATGGCCTCAATCATCCCATCAAGAAGATTGCCGACTTCCAACCCTACTCCAACCTCATTGAGCTCGTGCATCAAGCTACCAAAGCCGAACGTCAAGTGCAAGATGACTTCAAGTACACCAAGTACTCATCCAAGACCTACGGCTTCTCCAACAACCAAGCTTCAACGACTCCTCCAACTTCTACCTCAACCAAGCCATCTCCAAGCAACAACGACAAGTTAAGTTACAAGAAAGCTTCGACAACCTCACGTCGTCCTCTTCCTACTACAAGCAACTTCAAGCCGCGCGCTTCATCATCTACTCCAACCGATTAGACCGTCAAGACAAGCTCCTTCAAGTGTTTCACTTGCGGTGGCCGTGGCCACAAGTCTTTCCAATGCACCAATAAGCGCACCATGATCCTCAACAATGATGGAACCTATGACTCCATGAGTGAAGAGGAAATGGAAGCCCTTGAGCAAGTGGCCATGCACCGGCGCATGAATGAAGATGAAGATGATCAAGTCTTTTATGATGAGGATTCGAGCCCCGCTCTCGTTGTCTCCAAAGTCTTGACTCTTCAACATCAACAAGACGAAGACCAAAGATGCCACATCTTCCACACAAAGGCCGGCATCAATGGAAGGTCCATCAAGGTCATCATCGATGGAGGTACTTGTCACAACTTGGAAAGTGAAGAACTTTGCTCCAAGCTACAGTTGGTCAAGATGAAGCACTCGCACCCCTACAAAGTCCAATGGCTAAGCGACTCCGGCACTATAGAGTTGTGCATACGGTCCAAGTCTCCTTCAAAATTGGCGCATATGAGGACACTTTGGAGTGCAATGTCGTCCCGATGTCCATTTGCCACCTCCTTCTTGGTCGACCATGGCAATTTGACCGCGGCATCATCCACAATGAGCGTACCAATCACTATAGCTTCAAGATGAAAGGGAAGGAGTATGTGCTACGGCCTATGTCTCCTAGTCAAGTGATAGCCGACAAGCAAGCCACCCATCATGGAGAAAAGAGTGAGAAAGTGATCCACCCAATAGAGAGTGAGAGCCACAAGCCAAAACCGAGTGTCTCCACGATGAGCGACAAGAAAAACTTTGTCCTATTTGCCACCAAAAGTGAGATGAGAGAAGTGTGTGAGAACCCATCGAGTGTTATGCACTTTGTCCTTGTGTGCAAGGATGGGGAACCAAAACCTAACACCTCTCACAATCTACCTTTAGTGTTCTCTTCTCTTTTGTAGGAATTCCAAGATGTTTTCCCTGATGAGCTACCTCTGGGTCTACCTCCACTACAAGGCATTGAGCACCGAATCGACCTCATTCCCGGAGCACCTCTACCAAACAAATCTCCATACCGCGTCAACCCCGAAGAAACTAAGTAGATCCAATGGCAAGTACAACAACTCATCAACAACAGACATGTACGTGAAAGCTTAAGCCCTTGTGCCATTCCTGTTATAATTGTGCCCAAGCAAGATGGTAGTTTTCGCATGTGCTCGGATTGTAGACCTATCAATGTTGTTACCATTCACTATAGGCATCCCATTCCTCGCCTAGATGATATGCTTGATGAACTTAGCGGTGCCACCATTTTCTCAAAAATTGATCTCAAAAGTGGTTATTATCAAATTCGCATACAAGAACGTGATGAATGGAAAACCACTTTCAAAACCAAATTTGGCTTGTACGAGTTATTTGTTATGCCTATGGGTTTATCGGAAGCTCCCGGTACTTTCATGCATCTTATGCATTTTGTGCTTCGTCCTTACATTGGAGTGTTTGTTGTGGTTTACTTCGATGACATTCTTGTTTTTAGCAAATCCATGAAAGAGCATCTAAAGCATGTTAGGACTGTTTTGCAAACTCTTCGCAAGGAATGTCTTTATGCCAACATGAAAAAGTGCACATTTGGTGTTGACAAGCTTGTTTTCTTGGGTTTCGTTGTTTCTTCCAAGGGTCTCCATGTTGGTGAATCTAAAACTGAAGCAATTAAAACTTGGCCCCAACCCACCAATTTGCAACAAGTGCGTAGCTTTCTTGGCCTTGCGGGTTTTTATCGTCTCTTTGTGAAAGACTTTAGCACCATCACCGCACCTTTGCATGATTTGAGTAAGAAAAATGCTCATTTCGTTTGGGGACCTTTGCAATCTACCGCTTTTGATGAGCTCAAATCTTTGCTTACTCATGATCCAATTCTCGCTTTGCCCAACTTCGACAAACTTTTGAGGTTCATTGCGATGCAAGTGGTACCGGAATCGGCGGAGTTTTGATGCAAGAAAAATGAGCCATTGCATATTTTAGTGAAAAACTCTCCGGTGCTCAACTTAACTATCCCATCTATGACAAATAATTGTATGCTTTAGTGCGTGTCCTACATGTTTGGGAACATTATCTTAGACCTCATGAATTTGTCATCCATACTGATCATGAAACGCTTAAGTACTTGAAAGGCCAAACTAAGTTAAACAAGCATCATGCCAAATGGAGTGAATTTATTGAATCTTTTCCCTATGTGATCAAGTACATTGAGGGTAAGGAAAATGTTGTTGCGGATGCCCTTTCCCGCATATGCACTCTTGTCACTAAACTTTAGATGAATGTTATTGGCTTTGAGCACATAAAAGACTTCTATGCGAATGATCCTTCCTTTACTACTCCTTATGCTAAGTGTTTGGCGCATACATCTTGGGAACGATATTACATCAAGGATGATTATCTTCTGAGAGCTAACAAACTTTGCATTCCCAAGTCTTTCTTTGTTTGCTCCTTTTGCAAGAGGCTCATGGAGGTGGACTCATGGGACAATTTGCACGTGACAAGACATTCGCCACGCTCTCCAAGAACTACTTTTGGCCCAAGATGTTCCGCGTCGTCTCACGCTTCACCAACCGATGCTCTACATGTCTCAAAGGTAAGTCAAAAGCTCAATCCCATGGTCTTTACATGCCGCTTCCTATTCCTTATCAACCTTGGGAAGACATTAGCACGGATTTTGTACTTGGTTTACCTAGAACTGAAAATGGAAAGGATTCCGTCTCTGTTGTTGTGGACCGATTTTCTAAGATGGCACATTTCATCCCATGCAACAAGATAGACGATGCTTCACATGTTGCCAATCTCTTTTGTAGGGAAATATTGCGACTCCGTGGAGTACCAAAGACAATCGTCTCTGACCGCGTCGTCAAGTTCTTGAGTTACTTCTGGAAGATGCTATGCGCCAAGCTCGTTATCAAGCTCTTGTTCTCGTCGACATACCATCCTCAAACCGACGGCCAAACGGAGGTGACGAACCATGCGTCTTGATCAAGAGGAACATCAAGGAGTGGGAGGAGTGTCTACCCATCACCGAGTACGCCAACAACCGAGCAAGACATTTGACTACCGGCAAGTACCCCTTCGAGGTTGTCTACGGCTTCAACCTGTTGTCCCCATTAGACATTCTACCTCTTCCTCTACAAGAGCGCACCAACCTTGACGCGAGCGCACGTGCAAGCTACCTCAAGAAGATGCATGAAGATACAAGGAAACCATCAAGCTCCAATTACAACGACTAGCGACCAAGCTCAACATCAACAAGCAACCCATGATATTCAACATTGGAGATCTCGTGTGGCTACACCTTCGCAAGGACCGCTTCCCCAACGAATGAAAGTCCAAACTTCTACCTCGAGCTGATGGACCCTTCAAGGTGCTAGCACGCTACAACAACAATGCCTACAATATCGACATCACACGCGACAAGTACTCTGTGAGCAATATCTTCAACGTCAATGATCTCTCCCCGTACCATGGTGATGAGGATTTCGATCCAAGGTCGAATCTTTCCCAAGGGAGGGAAGATGATGCGGAGCATCCTACGGTCATCCCAAAGGACCCACCATTGTCTCACCAAGCACCAAGAGGACCCATGACAAGAGCACGAGCTAGAGCTCTCAAGACCGAGGTGACTTCTCTCCTTAGTGATTTCTCATATGATCCTCTTGCGACATGGCTACTTCCTAAGTTCGGAATGTTGTGCATGATTAGGTACCAAGAGGACCCCCCCTGAGGATGCACATGAAGATGGACAAGCTCCCAAGTCCACGGACGAAGAGAACCAATGAAGAAGACGAAGGTAGCTTCCAGGCTCCAGACATTCGGCCATGGCCTCAGACATCCGGCACCTGGAGATCTCTTCATAAGGACATCAATACCATTGTTACACCCACAGCCCCTGCTGCTATACATACTGGACCAATTACTAGAGCTTGTGCACGCTAATTGAATTACCAGGTACTTTTGTTTCTTGGTAATGATTCTAATGTTCATGAGAATATGATGCTACGTAAATTGGATACATTTGTTTTGCTTACAAATGAAGGGCCTAGCTTGGAGAAGGATGAACATTGGAGCAAGAACAAACATGGAGATGATGGCATGCGCAAGGGGAACAAGAACGGAGTTACAAGTGATGATTCCAGGACGTGGAAGGCACCATAATGAGTGCATGAAGCCTTGGGCAAAATATACAAGATGCTACTTCATAATTTTCGTCCAGAGGCTATTTGAGGTGCTGCGTCACCTTATTATTCTGCCAGGCCCATGTAATTTCGGAATACTTGATTATAGGCTGTTTTTAGAGTCCGTATGTGTGGGGAAACAAGAGTTAGGGTTGGTTTCGGACCCCTCCTTCAAGGTCCATGAACCCCCCCCCTCTTCCTCCATATATACAGACCTTAGGGCGCCGTTTAGACTTTGGGTTTTGTTTAGATTAAAAGTTCACCATAGCTGCAACTTCGTGTACTTCATTTGTGTTCAACGACCAGACCAAGACGTCACAGAACCCCACCTTCATTAATAAAGCTTTACTCTTATATTCGCAATATCCAGATTGCAATCTCAGTTTCTTGCTTGTTCTTCGTTTGCTCGCAGGAAACAGACCCTCGTGGTCAGGTTGATCATGCCCCGACGTGGTCAATAACCCTCGAAAGTTGGTTTAGCAATTGCTAAGGCGCGACGTCTCGCATGTTCGTAGTCGGATCTTCAAGGTCGACTCCCACAGAAAAGGAGCCACCTTCTCATCGAAACATCGGAACACCTTTGCCTCTATCAAGTGGTATCAGATTTTCAGGTTGCTCGGCGAGATTTTACATATTTTTGTAGTTTAGATTGAGTCTGTTTCTTCATAACTATAGTCCACGAAAAAGCCAAAAAAGGGTTAATTCATCCAATCCGAACCAATCTGAGCCTTTGCATAATCTTTTCTGTATTTGCTTTGTTGAATTTGCGGTTGCATTGTCGTGTCAAGTTGCTGGTCTTAGTGTCTAGTCTTTTAGAGTTTCAAGTTCTGGTCATAAGTTGTCACGCCGCTGCCGCACTATCATCATCACCCTTGCCATCTACCACCACCGCATATACCATCACCAATCCGTATCCATATACCACCACCAGTCCGTATCCATATACCACCACCGCTGCCATATTTTTGCATCATATATTCGCCACTAGTCCGTGCTTCACAGCCCATCATATACCATCATCACGAGTCTGAGTTCCACCAGTTTCATCTCCGCCAGCAGTCCCAGTCCGAGTCCAGTATTTGTTCCTTTATTTTTTGAGTTCCATATCACACGATACTATGAGACGTGACCAAGTTTTGTGCTACCCGCAGTAGAAAAATAGTTCCAGTTTAAAAAAAAACCAAGTCTGGAAAATTCTGGCTAGGCAGTTTTTAGACCATTTGTAGACTTTTTCAAAAAATATTTGTTGCGGAGCAAAAAAAAGAGGAAAAAAGTGCAAAAAAGTGAAAAAAGAGAAAAAAATTCAGAGTGTGCTCCTCCCTTGAATTACGTGTTGCATCGTGTTTTTGTTAGTGTTCTAGGCTCGCGTCTCTAGCACGGTCTAGCCTAGGACCAGCACAGTACCGTCGTTGAGCGTTTATTCAACTTTGCATCTCTGAATTGATTATTGCTGACCCTTTTTGCTACCAAATTATAAGCCTTCCCAGCTCCACATACATCTACGTCGTGCGTTTGACACCGCCTGGCCATCGTTCTATCCAAGCTTTGAGAGTTTTGACTACAACGGTTGCCGATCACCACCTGCTGCTGGGTAAGAACTGGTAAGAATTTCAGATTTGCTTGATGGATTTGTGACACACCACCACCAATTCCTAGTAGTCTATACGATCAGATTCTTGTGTGTTTCTATTGCTGCTAACCATGGAAGGATCACAAGCCGATGAGACTGATTGGGAGAACATGACGAACAAACAGCTACATGATAAATTTCAACAAATGATGAGTGGACAGGTGCAAGATGTGCTAAACAGATTTGAAGAGGCCATGGAGAAGATAGATGGCATTGAGAAGACGTTCGAAACAAAGCTCGATAACAAGTTTAATGAATTGCTCGTGCGTCTTCAACAACCACCACCGGTTGCACCTCTCACACCTCTACAACAACAAAAACTACTACTACTACACCGACAACAACAACACCCCCCTTCCGAATCAGTTTGGACGAGTGAAGCGTGTTCCTCATGAGGATTGCCAAACTTCTGGTGCTGTTGTACCTATTGTTGATGCTTCTTTGGCTCTTGCTACTGCAGCTGCTGGTACCCAGGAGGATGATGATTATGCGGGCGATTATGAGGATGAGGTTGATCAGAATCAGAACTATGTGCAGCCACCAGCACCACCACTAGTAGGTCGACCTCAGGTATATATTCACAACGGTAGGCCTGCACCACCACCTCAGGTACGAGATAATGACCATATTCCTAAACTAAAATTGAATATTCCACCATTTGAGGGTAGATATGTTCCTGATATATATCTTACTTGGGAGTTAGAAACTGAACAACATTTTACATGTTTACAATACCCCGAGGAGAGACGGGTTGCTGCTGCTGTTTGTGCTTTCACTAGTTTTGCATGTGTATGGTGGTCTGCACATTGTAGATTATATCCTATTCCAGCTACATGGGCTGCTTTGAAAACTGCTATGCGTACTCGTTGGGTTCCACCATATTATCAACGTGAATTGCTTCAAAAATTGCAGCATTTAAGACAAGGAAAAAATTCCGTAGAAGAATATTATCAAGAATTACAAACTAGCATGATTAGATGTGGTATTATTGAGGAGAATGAAGCTATGCTTGCACGTTTTATGCGTGGATTAAATAGAGAGATTCAAGCCATTCTAGAGTATAAGGAGTATACTAATATCACTCATTAGGAGTATATTAATATCACTCGTTTATTCCATCTTGCTTGTAAAGCTGAACGTGAAGTGCAGGATCAACAGGCATTGGCGCGCACTAACATTTCTACTGGTCGACCTTTGTCATGGACACCGCGTGCGTTCTCTACTTCCGCTGCACTAGCACCTCCATCATGTGCCACCTCCAGCTGTGATACAAGAAAGCAGGCACAACCACCACTGTCTGCCAAGAGCACACCTACCGGGCCTGCACAGAGCTCTTCTTCTTCCATGGCATCAACAGGGCACACAAGTGATATTATTTGTCGTCATTGTAAGGGAAGAGGACATTATGCGTGAGAATGCAAATCTTATCGTGTGATGATTGCAACTGAGGATGGTGGGTATGAGTCTGCTAGTGACTATGATGAGGAGACTTTGGCTCTTATTACACGTGAAGAACACGGTGGAGATGATTCTGATCATGAGACATAATACATGACTCCTGAAGACGCTGATAGGTATGAATGTTTAGTTGCTCAACGTGTTTTGAGTGTGCAGGTTACACAAGCTGAGCAAAATCAGAGGCATAATTTGTTCCATACAAAGGGAGTTGTAAAGGAACGTTTTGTTCGCGTCAAAACAGATGGAGGGAGCTACAAGAACATGGCTAGCATGGAGATGGTGGAGAAGCTATCTCTCACCACAAGACCACATCCACATCCTTAGTACATCCAATGGTTCAACAACAGCGGCAAGGTTAAGGTAACACGTACTATTCATGTGCTTTTTAGTATCTCTACATATGCTGATTATGTTGATTGTTATGTGGTACCTATGAAAGCATGTTCCTTATTACTTGGTAGACCATGGCAATTTGATAAAAAAATTGTACACCATGGTAGAAACAATCAGTATACTCTTATTCATAAGGATAAAATATTACTTTGCTTCCTATGACTCCTGATTCCATTTTGAAAGATGATATGAATAGAGCTAATAAAGCAAAACAAGAGAAAAATAAGAGTGAAAATCAGATTGTGGCAAAAGAATTTGAGCAACTAATGAAGCCTAATAATAAACCATCTAGTGTTGCTTCTGAAATTAAATTGAAAAGTGCATGTTTACTTGCCACCAAATCTGATATTAATGAGCTAGATTTCAGCAAATCTGTTTGCTATGCTTTTGTGTGCAAAGAGGCATTATTTTCATTCAAGGACGTGCCTTCCTCTTTGCCTCCTCCTGTCACTAACATTTTGCAGGAGTTCGCTGATGTCTTTCCACAAGATGTGCCACCGGGATTACCTCCCATTCAAGGGATTGAGCATCAGATTCACTTAATTCCAGGTGCATCACACAACTGTGCACCATACCCTACCAATCTAGAGGAGACGAAGGAGATTATGCGTCAAGTACAGGAGCTGCTCGATAAAGGTTATTGTCACGCCCAAGATGCGACCCTATCCTAAAGGAACTCGAAGGTCCCACCAAGGATAGAAGCGCATCTTGAAGAAACTTTTGCAAGGTGGATATCATTACATCAACATTACATAATAGATGGGGATACATACAAGGCATACAAATGTCGCACGAATACATCAATCCATCATACACAAGATCAACATCCGACTACCGATGAAACACAAACAGGAACTCAAACGACATCCACCCTGCTAGCTCAGGCTGCCGACCTGGAACCTATCCCCTGATCAAAGAAGAAGCAGAAGAAGAACTCCAAAAACAAGCAAGCATCGCTCTCTCGTCATGATCATTGCATAACCTGTACCTGCAACTGTTGTTGTAGTAATCTGTGAGCCGTGAGGACTCAGCAATCCCATTACCATGGGTATTAAGACTAGCAAAGCTTAATGGGTAAGGAAGGGGTAAAGTGGTGAGGTTGCAGCAGTGACTAAGCATGATATGGTGGCTAACATACGCAAATAAGAGCGAGAAGAGAAGCAAAGGAACGATCGTCAACTAGCAATGATCAAGAGGTGATCCTGAACTCCTACTTACGTCAAACATAACCCAAAACCGTGTTCGCTTCCCGGACTCCGCCGAAAAGAGACCATCACGGATACACACGCGGTTGATGCGTTTTAATTCGGATCTGGTGTCAAGTTATCTACAACTGGACATTAACAAATTCCCATCTGCCACATAACCGCGGGCACGGCTCTCGAAAGTTTATACCCTGCACGGGTGTCCCAACTTAGCCCATGATAAGCTCTCGCGATCAACGAAGGATATACCTTCTCCCAGGAAGACCCGATCAGTCTCGGAATCCCGGTTTACAAGACATTTCGACAATGGTAAAACAAGAGCAACAAAGCCGCCCGATGCGCCGACAATCCCGATAGGAGCTGCACATATCTCGTTCTCAGGGCAACACCGGATGAGACATCCTATGAGTAAAACCAGACCTCAAGTTTCCCCAAGGGGGCCCCGCAGTCTACTCGGTTCGGACCAACACTTAGACAAGCACTGGCCTGGGGGGGGGGCTAAAATAAAGATGACCCTCGGGTTAATTACTCCCAAGGGAAATGTAGGTGGTGGTGAGGCAAATGGTAAAACCAAGGTTTGGCCTTGCTGGAGGAGTAATTTTCAAAGCGAACTGTCAAGGGGGTCCCATAAATCACCCAACCGCGTAAGGAACGAAAAATCTGGGAACATAACACCGGTATGACGGAAACTAGGGCGGCAAGAGTGGAACAAAGCACCAGGCATAAGGCCGAGCCTTCCACCCTTTACCAAATATATAGATGCATTAATAATATAAAGGATATTGTGATATCCCAACAGAATCCTGTCCACCATGGAGCAATCTTCAACTTCACGTGCAACTAACAACGCTATAAGAGGGGCTGAGCAAAGCAGTAACATAGCCAAGCAATGGTTTGCTAGGAAGGGTGACAAGGTTAGAGGCTGACATAGCAATTTGGGAGGCTTGATAGAACAAGGGATAGGTAGCGCAGCAAAGCGATAGAACGAAGCAACTAGCATAGCAATGATAGTAGTGAGATCCAAGGTAGCGGTTATCTTGCCTGAAATCCCGCAAGGAAGAAGAACGAGTCCATGAAGAAGACGAACGGATCCTCACGATCGCAACGAAACAGGAACTATCGAGAAGAAGAACACAACATGGTAAACACACCACACATATACTTGACATGATGCACAACCAAGCATGATGCATGACAAAGCTAGATGAGGCTACTCATGGCAATAGATGATGCATACAAGAACAACACATCAAAGCAAGGTTAGATGAGGCCGGAAACAACATATAACAATTCCGGTAAGTCCTCATATGCAAATTTAGAAATTGGTCCAGAACTGAATAAACCTTATGTTAAAGTTGTTAAACAGAAAGCTAAGATGCACCAAGATGATCTACACAAAATTCTAGTCAACTTACATATAAAGTTCATTAGATTCGGAGCTACGGCCTAGAAGATATGAGCAAAACAAGTTAAGCATCGCATTGATGAAAAATGCATACAAACATGAAGCAAACACTCTCAAACATGGATGCAACATGATAATATGAAACTTCATGCAAAATCAAACAAGTTTCATATAGAGCACACTCAAAACGGAGCAACGGTTCAACGCATACACTATATACAAGTTTAAAGGACAAGCTGTCCAAAACAGCAACTAGGCATCTAGCAAGCATCAAAACAATAAGCTACAACACCCCTACATAATAACAAAAGGCATGGGCATGAAGTACAGGTAAGGCATGACAAAACATGAACAATGAGCTATCTCCAGAAAACACTATAACATGCTCAAAAGGACATGGCAAGATTGCAATTTATAACAGTTTCAGACTTAACAGGAATAACATCAGGTTGCAATGTTTAGAGCTATCAAACAACATGCTTTAGGAACTTATCATGGCAAACAAAGGCATGTCATTAATCTAATAATTACATAGAACAAAAGTCCCTTACAGACCATGAGCCAAAAAGGATCAGAAGATATGATGGCACCCATGTAAACATGGCAAGTTATATGACAGATTCATACATGGCAGAAACAGCAATAAGTAGGCATGTTGGTGAGCTTCTGCCACTCACCACAGAGCAATACATGGCATGACAAGGAAACCAACAGTAAGAAGACATGTTTATGAAGCTACACATGGCAAGAGCAAGTTCATAGCATGCTTGGATCACTAACAACAATCATGGCAACATTGAACTTAATGTTAACAGGCTGACAGCAACACTATTTAGCAATTTTGGAGTAAGATAACAACAGGTTACAGCAGGCTACAATGCAACCAGGTCCATGAATGGATAGAGCATGACATGTATAACAAAACATCCTTAGTGAACATCTCCAGATTATGCATAGAATGACTTGTAGCAGCAGGTTTACATAGCATCATAATATAACAGAATCAGTCTAGCAAAACAGCAACAACAAGTACCCTATTTCATGAGCTTGATGCACTCACTACAAGACTCAAAAAAGTACATGGATTGCACCACGGTAAAGATGACATTATATAGTTCAAAACACATGTAGACATCAAGCTCATAAGATGCACACACAAAATGCAATGAAAAAGACAAAACAACAAGTTATAACAGTTTCAGCAGTTTAACATCATATAGCACTCTTGCAACGATGATTAGGGCATCAATATGACCTCAAACAAAGATGGCACAATGGTACAAAATGAAGAGCACATCATCATGAACATTTTGATATATTATGCATGCAATATGGAGCAGTACACGTGAAGTTATGATGCGATGAACATGGGCACAAAATGTTATGATCTCTGGGGACTTGGTAGTTTTTTTACAACGAAAACAGTGAGCGTGGGGAAACTATGCAGCGCTCAGCGCGTGAGTTAGGAGGGTCCTCACCATGGGCCAAGCCCAGGAAGCAGAGGAGGCAGGCCGGCTGGGGACCTCCTATAGGGTGCCTTCAGCGCCGCGCAAGGGATCTGGCGCCCGCAGCAGCGGTTGGATGGGCCGGCCCACGATCACGCAACAAAAGCAACGCGAAAAATGACAGCTAAAAATACATCCCGACCAGGATTCGACCTCGCGACATCGCACTTCCACACGCCGAGGCTAGCCACTACACTAACTAACTACTAGCGAACATTAACACCGCAAAAGTTTAAATAAATAGGAAATAAACGCGCTATTTATTGCACAAATACACTGTGGCATTTATAAATTTCAATTATTGAAAATATGTTCAAATATTACGGATGGAGTTCTTGAGCATGCAAAAAAGTCTACGTATTTAAAAATAGTTCTGAATACACATTGAACATTTTCTTAGTATAGGGTGAACATTATTCAAAGAAACACAGAACATTTCTCTAAAAATACGGTGAACTTTTTTTGAATACATGCTGAACAAAATTTCTCTACACGATGAACGTTTTTATATACACACTGAACATTTTTTCATTGTTTGGTGAACAATATTCAAATACATGTATAACTTTTTCTAAATACGATGAAATCCTTTTAAATGCATGCTGAACGAAATTTCTATACATGATGAACATTTTTTTATACACACTGAACTTTTTTTGAATGTATTGTGAACATTTTTCTTCAATATGGTTAACAAAAAAATGAAACGCTAAAAGTACACACGTGAAGTCGGTTGGCTGGTTGGTTGTGTCAACGAACGTTGAGCCAAGAGATCGCGTGTTCGATGCACCGTACTCGCTGTGTTTTTGCGTCTTTAAACAGGAAAAAGAAAGTAACGTGGCCCGGCCCAGCGAGGAGAAAGGGGGTGTGCGCCCCGTACGGTTAAGCATGTAACGGGCGCTACGGGCGCCGTTTAGGAAATGCCAGCCGGCTGGGAGGCAGAGGGAGCTGGGCTGGGCCGCGGTGCTGGGCCGGACGGGCACTGGGTCGGGGCGCCGGGACCCATGCGAGGCGCGATCAACGGGTGCCGGATCAAGCGGCTCCTCCGCTCGATCCTCAACCAGGGCGGCGGCGACGGCTTCATGGCGACGGCGAGGACGAGCGGAGGACGTCGGAGGGGGGGGGGGAACGGCGTCGGACGCCGGATCCGGGGCGGCGGCAGCCGTGGCTGGAGGCGACGGTTGCGGCGGGGTGGCCGGAGCGGGCGAGGGTGAGCTCCGCCTGCGGCGGACCTGCGGGCAAAGGGAGGTTAGGAGAGGAAGGGAGAGCGGGGTGAGGCGGCACTGGCCTGGGTCGAGGTGACCGGCGGCGGGCTTGCTCCGGCAGCCTTGTTTGACGACGGGCGGAGAGGCGGCGGGGCGTTGGTTTCTCGGGGAGGAGGCGAGCGCCAGGGGCGCGCGGCGGCGCGGCCCGCGCGGCCCAGGCGCCTCGGGCCCAGATCGGCTCGGGGCGGGCCGCGGATGGGCTGGAGCGGGCCAGCGGCGGAGGGACAGGCCAGGGGCGCGTGGCGGCACGGGAGTGAAGGGGAGCAGCGGCGTTGGGTGACGTGGCGTGCCCAGATTTGTCCGGGGCGCGGCGGCGGCGGCGCGAAGTGGTGGGCTGCGGCTGGCGGCAGCGGAACCGAGGTAGGAGGTGGTTGGCTGCGCGGAAATTGAGGGAGGAGGGCTAGGGGGAAGGTTTGGACAGAAATGGAAGGGGAAGGCTGCTATATATAGTAGGGAGGCCTAGGGATTACGGTTTGGGGAGTTTTTAGGGCTTCCTCGACCCTCCGATCGTGATCTGACGGTCTGGAATGGAGGGGGGTAGCTGGGCTGCAGGTGGGCTGTGGAGAGGGCCTCGGGCTGAGAAGAGAGGGGAAGAAGTGCGGCCCGATGGTAGACCGAAACGTCCGACGAAGGTACCGGCAGCGGTACCGCTATATGTTTAACGGTTGGGCTATCAGATGAGCTCCGAATGGGACAAAACTTGACAGGCGCTCTGTCTACACTATAATAAGACCGCTCGACAAGTTTCCTCTCATTCCGAGAACATTTTTATGCCACTTATAAAATAATATTTCAGAGGTGCCGCGGGCGCGTGCAAGTGTGGTCTGGACTCCGAACGGACAACGGAGAGAACCGGGTGAACCCGAATGGATGCAAGTTTTGAAAACATGCAGATGAAATGCAGATGATGACATGGCAAAATGCAACACGCAAGCAATGACATGGCAACAAAGGCGAATATCTGGCAGACACCTGGCGCATCGAATCTAGGGCGTTACAGTTATATACGCGAATCCCTTAGTCCTTGTGATGTTCCTATAATTTTAGTGCCGAAAAAGGATGGCACTTCGCGTATGTGCATTGATTGTAGAGGCATTAATAATAGTACTATTCATTATCGTCATCCTATTCCTAGGCTAGATGATATGCTTGATGAATTGAGTGGCTCTACAATATTCTCCAAAGTTGATTTGCATAGTGGATACCATCAAATTTGTATGAAATTGGGATATGAATGGAAAACAACATTTAAAACTAAGTTTGGATTATATGAGTGGTTAGTCATGCCTTTTGGGTTAAATAATGCACCTAGTACTTTCATGAGATTAATGAATGAAGTTTTACATGCTTTCATTGGACGATTTGTGGTAGTTTACTTTGATGACATATGATTTATAGCAGATCTTTGGAGGAACGTTTGGAACATTTACGTGTTGTTTTTATTGCTCTAAGTGATGCACGTTTGTTTGGTAACCTTGGGAAGTGCACCTTTTGCACCGATCGAGTGTCTTTTCTTGGCTATGTTGTTACTCCACAGGGAATTGAAGTTGATAAAGCAAAGATTGAAGCTATTAAGAGTTGGCCGCAGCATAAGACGGTCACACAAGTGAGGAGTTTTCTTGGCCTCGCTGGATTCTATAGGCGTTTTGTGAGAGATTTTAGCACCATTGCTGCACCTCTCAATGAGCTTACAAAGATGGATGTGCCTTTTGTTTGGGGTACCGTACATGAAGAAGCCTTCACGGTGTTGAAAGATAAGTTGACACATGCTCCTTTACTCCAACTTCCTGATTTTAATAAGACATTTGAGCTTGAATGTGATGCTAGCGGAATTGGATTAGGAGGTGTGTTATTACAAGATGGCAAACTTGTTTCATATTTTTCTGAAAAATTGAGTGGGCCTAGTCTGAATTATTCGGACTTTAGAAACATGGCAACATTATTTATGGCCCAAAGAATTTGTTATACATTCTAATGATGAATCTTTGAAACATATGAAAAGTCAAGCTAAACTAAATCGTAGACATGCTAAATGGGTTGAATTCATTGAGATTTTCCCTTATGTCATTAAGCACAAGAAGGGTAAAGAAAATGTTATTGCTGATGCATTGTCTCGTCATTATACTATGCTTTCACAACTTGACTTTAAAATATTCGGTTTGGAGACCATCAAAGATCAGTATGTGCATGATGTTGAATTTAGAGATGTATTGCAAAATTGTCAAGAAGGGAGAACATGGAACAAGTTCGTCGTTAATGATGGATTTGTGTTTCGTGCTAACAAGCTATGCATTCCAGCTAGCTCCGTTCGTCTTTTGTTGTTGCAGGAGGCGCATGGAGCAGGATTAATGGGACATTTTTGTGTGAAGAAGACAGAGGATGTACTTTCTACACACTTCTTTTGTCCAAAGATGAGACGGGATGTTGAGCGTTTTGTTGCTCGCTGCACTACATGTCAAAAAGCTAAGTCACGACTCAAACCTCATGGTTTATATATGCCTTTGCCTGTACCTAGTGTTCCTTGGGAGGATATATCTATGGACTTTGTTTCAGGTTTAGCTCAAACAAAGAAGGGGAGGGATAGTATATTTGTTGTCGTGGATAGATTTTCGAAAATGGAACATTTTATACCATGTCATAAAAGCGATGATGCTACTAATGTTGCTAATTTGTTCTTTCATGAAATTTTTCACTTGCATGGTGTGCCAAATACAATTGTTTCAGATCATGATACTAAGTTTCTTAGCCACTTTTGGAGATGTTTATGGGCTAAGTTGGGGACTAAACTGCTTTTTAGTACTACATGTCATCCCCAAAGTGATGGACAAACTGAAGTAGTCAATAGAACATTGTCTACCATGCTTAGGGTTGTTTTGAAGAATAACAAGAAAATGTGGGAAGAATGCTTGCCTCATATTGAATTTTCTTATAATCGGTCATTGCATTGTAATACTAAGATGTGCCCTTTTGAAATTGTGTATGGTTTCCTACCTCGTGCACCTATTGATTTGTTGCCTCTTCCATCTTTGGAGAAGGTTAATTTTGATGCTAAACAATGTGCTGAATTTGTCTTAAAAATGCATGAGTTAACTAAGGAAAACATTGAGCATATGAATGCTAAATATAAACTTGCTATAGATAATGGTAGAAAACATGTTGTTGTCGGATATCGGGTTCCGGCAAAACCCTTAAGGGGTGCGCACGAAGATCTTCCCCCTACCATTCCACGTCCCAACGCCTCGCTGCGAATTTAAGCTACATGATGAGCAACACAAGGGACACAAGGTTTATACTGGTTCGGGCCACCGTTGTGGTGTAATACCCTAATCCAGTGTGTGGTGTGGTGGATTGCCTGAGGGCTGATGATGAACAGTACAGAGGAAGAACAGCCTCGCGAGAGGTGTTCTTGGGCTGGTGCGGTGTTCTACTTGGGTGAGTTCGATCGCCTATGGATCTGATCAGGGGTCTCTCCTCTCTCTAATGTGGTGGCTAGCCCTATATATAGAGGCCCTGGTCCTCTTCCCAAATATTGAGCGGGAAGGGCGCCAACAACGGCCATTTTGAAGGGGAACATCTAGTACAAGTTATCTTGACTAAAGTTGGTCTTCGGCTGCCAAAGGCACTGGCGATGATGCCGTCTTGGGCTCCACGGTGACCTTCGTCCTGCCGCTCTGCTGGTCTTGGTCTCGTTGCACCAAAATGGTAAACTTTGCTTGATACCTCGGTACTCCGCGCCTGCGCTTGTCCCCTTTGCACCAAAGAGGAAACAAGGACACTTCGCAGGCCAGCGCCTGCCTGGTCTTGATCGTCATGGCTTGCGTCATGGGCACCTCGCGAGGTACCCCTGCCTTGATATCTCCGCCTCCTCGCGAGCCTGCCTGGTGAGGCCGTTCCTCAGGAAGCCTTGCATCGTCCGCCCCGCGAGGCTTGGTCCCTCGCGAGGGTCTTGAGCTTGAGTTGATGAAGACAGGTCGTACTGGGCCACCACTTGAGCCACGCCGCAGGCCGCAGGCAGGCAAGTCTGGGGACCCCCGTTTGCAGAATGCCGACAGTAGCCCCCGGGCCCAAGGCGCGCTCAGACTTGGCTTAGCAGCGAAGTGAAAGGGCAAGTGCGGAGCGCCACGGGCCCCAACAGCCTGTGACCTTGGTCGCTGCATGGCGGTTGATTGGACGTGGGCGTCTCCCCTTCCCCACGTTGCCTCGGCAACTGCCTGATTTGACGACTCCCTGCATGCAAAATGAGTCATGATTACCTGCGATCATGGAGGCCGATGGTTGGCCTTCTCTAGACTATAAGTACGGAGAGGCGTGAGCCCCCGAAGTTCATATCTTCTTCCTCCGCTCCTTCTTCCTCGCTCCTTCTCCATCTTGTCATCAATGGCACCAATCCGCCAGTTCTCTACCGAGGAGAAAGGAAAGGCCCCCTGAGAGGAGCCCGACCCGCTCCCGCCGAAGAAGCGGCCGGTCCCCGGCCGCCGTGACGAGGTTGCTCGGCCGCAGACATCGATGCCTTGGTATGAGCGGCCACCCCCTGGGTTTCCGCTACCTCTGTACGCCCGGGCTGAGGGCCTGGAGAGGAAGACACCGAGCGGCGTCGCCCGCTCTGTCGGCGGCGTCGACGAGTCACGGCGGTGCGCATCGTCGCTTGTGGAGTCCTTGTCGCGGACTCCGCTCGCGAGCTCGTACTCCACGCCGCCATGCCTCCGAGCTCCTGGATCCACTTTCCTCCTTTCTTCGCCTTCAAGATGCTGCCAAAGGGGCCTCTCGAGCTGTGGCTGCAACACGCCGACTGCGGTACCCCGGCGACCGGAGCAGAGGCTGAAGTCATCGCTCCAGGCAAGGTCTACATGACCCGAGGCTGGGGCGAGATTGCCCGGGTCTGCCAAACAAGGGGCGCCTTCGTGATTCATTTCGAATACGATGGTGCCTCCTTGATGCTCTTCAAGGTCTTCGACGCGGAAGGGCGCCAGCTGGAGTGCTGCTCCAGAGGAGGCGGCCGGGACGTCGTTGTGGCAAGGGCTAGGCCTGCCACGCGCCTCCCCAGCGGCTCCTCTGGCGGCAGCAGCAGCGATGCTTGGGGGTCCAGCGACTCTCCCGAGCTTCTCATGACTCCGGAGACGAGTGACGATAGCTACGAGCCCCCGAGCTCGCGCCGTGATCGGAGCAAGACAACCACCTCAGGCCGCCGGTGCGGCTGATCTGGATGGGGTTGGTGCCGGCCCCTCATGGACCACTGTTGATGATGGCGTCGGCCATGGAGGCGCGTGTAGTTAGGGCTCCTTAGGATCAGCACCTTTTGTTCCCTACGAGGAATCAAGAAAATACCCCGTGGGGGCATGTAAAGCGTCTGCAGTGTCTCTTGTTGAAATTATCCTTATCATGAAGTGGTGCAGAATGCTTGTCCTGTCTCGGCTCGGTTCCCCCTTTCTAACCCCGCGATGGATTGGTGCTCTACGCTGACAGGTCCCGGTCCCAGGCAGGCTTCAGCCGTCACTGGTATGCCAGGTCGCGATGCCGTGGTCAAGGCCAGGAGGTGAGCGGACCGAGGTCCAGTAAGAGCCCCTGAGGCGCGATGCTCAGGAGGTCCCCTTTAGCGCTCAAGAGCCGCCAAAAGGCGAGAAAGGAAGCCAACGTCGCCATTACAGAGCCGCAATGAGTGGAGGGTTTGGGGTCGCATCGATTAGTATTCCTAGAGTAAGACTTATCTTGAAAGCACGGAGCCGTTCCTTCACGAGGTACCAGACTTGCGTTTTGGCAGCTGGGATGTAGCTGGGTTGGGCCTTCGCAAGCTTCTCCTCCCCTTCCCCGCATTCTCCTTGGTGCTCTACATCCTCAGGTCCCGGCCCTTGAGCGAGCTCAGCCGCTGCTGGTATGCCAGGTCACGACGCCGTGGGCAAGGCTTGGGGGTGAGGGCTGGAGAGCCAGTAAGAGCTCCTGAGTCGCGATGGTCAGGAGCGCCCCTTTTAACGCGCAAGCGGATCGCACGGGCAAGGGAGGGAGAGAGCTCGCGACGCCCCCACATTATTCCTCAGGTAGTTCATGTAAGCCAACACGAGAGAAGCAAGCGTTGCCATTACGATTGCCGGCCAACCATTGGTTGCTCCGAGAGGGTGATGAGGGCACTGAGGGCCTAGTGAGGTGGCTCTTGCGGGGCTGCCGCGGGCCAGAGCTCGACCACTCAGATTTGTCGACGTTGCAGGGATGAAGCCATGCACAAGCGCCGTTCCAGAGCGAGCGGCTCCAAAGATAGGTGTCAATCAAGCAGGCAATTATCATAGGCAAGTTAAGCATGAGACCAAACCAACTTAGATAGATGCAATAAAGATACATGCCACTGGGTCAGGCCTGGGTGTCTTGGGGATGATGCAGCCCGAGGGGCACCCCCAGCAAGGTAAACTAAAGACATAAGCAAAACGGATACATGTCGCGGGGACGGACCGACACGACCTGGGAATAATGCAGCCCTGAGGGCGCTCCCAGCTGAAATGAAACTCGAAAGGTGTCACCTGATACCATTGTAGAGCTAGTGTTGGAGTAGCTAACGATGCGCGGTGAAGAAGCTGATCCTCATGAGCCACCAGAGCCCTGAGCCTCGGGAGGCTCTGGGGGTCCGGGCGGCTCCTCAAGGTCCATTTCCATCTCTGCGAGGAACGCACAGTGCCTGGCCTCCTGAGCCTCCAGAATGCTCCGCATTAGGCGCTGGTGAGCAGCAGCCGTGTTCGGCAGGCTGAAAGGAATGCAAACGTAGCTGCGCGGCGGACCCTCGCAACGTCCCACGCGCGAAGGCCATAAACGCTCCTGAGACGGGAGTCGGTTGAGCCCCGGGTAGTCGATGCAGACGCGCAACCCGCCATCCTCTCCTGGACGGGGAGCTACGCCGGGTAGGCGGCGATCACCGCGCATGACTCTTGATTCTTGCAGCTCCTGGATGACCTTGGTGATGAACTCCTGAGGGTTGGGCCTCCCTTGGCCCATGCCTTCTCGAGGGAAACATGCCGCGAAGCACGCCTCAAAGTGGTGCCCGAGCGCCTCCCTCATGATCTTGGCAAAGTCTAAGGCCCTCCAGGAGAGATCCCCCGAGCCTTGCCAGAGGAGGGCGCTGGACGCGCCTTCCTATGCGACGGAGGGAGGCGCCCCTTGGACGGGCGCAGATCCTGGCGCGGTGCCTCCGGAGATGCCTGCCTCCTAAGGCTTTGAGCTGGGTGATGTCTTCTTCTTCTTAGGAACTGCCTCGGGAAGGTTCCCACTCTTGCTGCCCGGGTCCTCAACTGATGCAGCTTGGAAGGCACGCTCGAGAGAGCACACTGCATCCTTCTCTTCGCAAGGGACTATGATGACTCCGCCTCTTCCCGGCATCTTGAGGACATTGTAACCATGGTGAGTCACTGCCATGAACTTGGCCAGGGCTGGATACCCGAAGATGGCATTGTATGGCAGGCAAATGTGGGCAATGTCGAAGTCGATGAGCTCGGTACGGTAGTTCTTAAGCTGCGCGAAGGTGACAGGGAGGCGAACCTGGCCTATCGGAGTGGTGGAGCCGTCAGTGACTCCTGAGAAAGGCTTGGTCGGCTGAAGCTAGTCATATGGCACTTGGAGGTTGTTGAACGTCTCGACGGACAAAATGTTGAGCCCTGCGCCGCCATCGATCAGGGTCCTGGTAACTTGCACATTGCTGATGACTGGGGAACAAAGCATTGGGAGGACGCCAGCTGTAGCCGCACACTTGAGCTGATCCGCAGAGCTGAACGTGATGGCGCACGTGGACCACCTGAGAGGGCGCCTGGCCTCAAGCTTGGGGAGGACAGCATTCACCTCACGAGCAAACTACTTGAAGATGCGCTGAGAGGCTGGGGCCTGAGCACCGCCCAAGATGCAAGCAATAGCACGTGGCTCCTGGAAGCCCCCAGCCCCCTCGTCCTGATGATGGTCGTCATTCCTTCTTGGCGGTGGCGGCAGAGGAGGAAGGCCCGCATTGCCCTGTGGGTGATCCTCACAAGGCTGATCCCTCCAAGCCCTCTCGCGAGGCTGGTCCTGCCAGCGGTCCTCACGAGGTCGGTCACGCCACCCTTGGCGAGGGCCTCGGTTGTCCCATTCTCCTCCACCTCTTCCTCCTCCTCGGCCGTAGCCCCGATCGTTGCGCTCGGGGCATCGACCGATACGTCCTTCTCACACGGCCCTGAGCTCTTGGCATTCGTTGGTGTTGTGGGTATGGAGGTCGTGGTACACGCAGTATCGGCTGCCCTTGGACGACTCCGGCTGGTCCCTGCCGTGCTTCGTGTCTGGCTCTGCTGCGAGCACGGCTGCTCCTTTGCGCTTCACATCCTTACCCTTGGCTTTCTTCTCTTCAGGGTCAGCAGCTGGGAGCTCGAGAAGGGAGAGGCGTCCCTCCTCAGCCCTTGCGTACTTGGCGACATGTTGAACAGCCCCAGAGATGTGCACAGATCCTCGTGGATAGGTAGCTCCTCCTTCATCTTGACGTCGCGTACGCCATCAAAGAACGCTAAGATGATGGCCTCCTTGGTCAACTTGGGAATCTTGAGGCGAGTGTTGTTGAAGCACTGGATGTACTTCTGTAGGGTCTCTCCAGGTTGTTGCTTGATGCAGTGCGGGTCACCCACGATTGGGGGACAGTCGCGAGTGCCCTGGAAGTTGGTGATGAAGCGGGTGCACATCTCGTCCCAAGAGGAGATCGTGCCAGGAGGCAGGTTCAGGAGCCAGGTGCGGGCACCATCTTTGAGTGCCATGGGAAACCAATTTGCCATGACCTTTTCGTCTCTGTTGGCCGCTTTGATGCCCAGCTCATAGAGCTACAGGAACTCCGCGGGGTCGGCAGTGCCATCGTAGCGAGGAGGCAGATCCGGCTTGAACTTGCCCGGCAGGCGACACTGCGTAGCTCGATGGTGAAGGAGCAGCAGCCTCCGGTAGCCACCGGAGCCCTTTGCAGACGCCGGGCTTGCTCCCGGGGATTCCCGCGTGCCGCCGCCAGGGGCAGCGCGGGGTCTTGATGTGTGGCGCAGGGATGCGGTCATGACGTGCTGCAGCAGGGAGCACGCGAGCACCTTCTTGGGGACGAGGGATTTCTTGGCAGCTTCTTTCTTGTCGCGTGGCCGCTGGAAGTGGTGGGTCTCGTCCAGGGGCCATGCACCTTGGAGCCAGCGCGCCTTATTGGGGAGGAGGTGGCAGAGGCACCTCCTGAGCTGCATCACCCACGCAAGACGAAGGGCGAGGCAGCGAGAGGGACGGTGCAGGAGAGCCCCCTGCGGTGCTGACGAGCTCGGTGATGCAAGCGAGCCACTCCTTGTAGAGGTCGTCGACGGGGCAGTAGTGCAGGAGCTCGTGTGCCAGGAGCAACGCGGCATGCGCGTCTATGGGAGTGCGACGGGCATGAGATGATGAACCAGCTGGAGTCAGTGACGGGGTGGCGGTGCGGTCTTCCCGCCGCACCGAGGGATGTAGCGATGACGCTTGTTGCTCGTTCCCCTCCGGGCCGGTGGCGGCAGGCAATGGGGAACGACGGGGAGGCCCACCGATGGGAGCCGTCTGGGCGACGCGGGCGGCGAGAGCAGCCCGACGCTCGGCGCGAGCTCGGCGAGCGTCCGCCATGGATGCGACGAACGATCGAACGCGGGACGGTGGAAGAAAGATTCCGGCACACCCTTACCTGGTGCGCCAAATGTCGGATATCGGGTTCCGGTAAAACCCTTAAGGTTCGAACTCTGGGGTGCGCGCGAAGATCTTCCCCCTACCGTTCCATGTCCCAACGCCTCACTGCGAACCTAAGCTACACGATGAGCAACACAAGGGAGACAAGGTTTATACTGGTTCGGGCCACCGTTGTGGTGTAATACCCTAATCCAGTGTGTGGTGTGGTGGATTGCCTCAGTGGCTGATGATGAACAGTACAGAGGAAGAATAGCCTCGCGAGAGGTGTTCTTGGGCTGGTGCGGTGTTCTACTTGGGTGAGTTCGATCGCCTCTGGATCTAATCAGGGCTCTCTCTCTACTGTGGTGACTAGCCCTATATATAGAGGCCCTGATTCTCTTCCCAAATATTGAGCGGGAAGGGCGCCAACAACGGCCATTTTGAAGGGGAACATCTAGTACAAGTTATCCCGACTCAAGTTGGTCTTCGGCTGCTAAAGGCACTGGCGATGACGCCATCTTGGCCTCCATGGTGACCTCTGTCCTGCCGCTCTGCTGGTCTTGGTCTCGTTGAACCGAAATGGTAACATTTGCTTGATGCCTCGGTACTCCGTGCCTGCGCTTGCCCCATTTGCACCAAAGAGGAAACAAGGACACTGCGCAGGCCGGCGCCCGCCTGGTCTCGATCGTCATGGCTTGCATCATGGGCACCTCGCGAGGTACTCCTGCCTTGATCTCTCCGCCTCCTCGCGAGCCTGCCTGGTGAGGCCGTTCCTGAGGAAACCTTGCGTCGTCCGCCCCGCGATGCTTGGCCCCTCGCGAGGGTCTTGAGTTTGAGTTGATGAAGACGGGTCGTACTGGGCCACCACTTGAGCCACGCCACAGGCCGCAGGCAGGCAAGTCTATGGACCCCCGTTCCCAGAACGCCGACAGTTGTGTTTGCACCTGGAGATCTCGTTTGGTTACATTTGCGTAAGGTTAGACTTCCCAATTTGCACAAGTCAAAGCTAATGCCACGTGCTGATGGTCCTTTTAAGATATTAGAGAAAATAAATGATAATGCATATAAACTTGAGTTGCCTGCAGATTTTGGGGTTAGTCCCACTTTTAACACTGCGGATTTGAAGCCATATTTGGGTGAGGAAGATGAGCTTCCGTCGAGGACGACTTCATTTCAAGAACGGGAGGATGATGAGGACATCAATACCATTGTTACACCCACAGCCCCTGCTGCTATACATATTGGACCAATTACTAGAGCTCGTGCACGCCAATTAAATTACCAGGTACTTTCGTTTCTTGGTAATGATTCTAATGTTCATGAGAATATGATGCTGCCTAAATTGGATACATTTGTTTTGCTTACAAATGAAGGGCCTAGCTTGGAGAAGGATGAACATTGGAGCAAGAACAAGCATGGAGATGATGGCATGCGCAAGGGGAACAAGAACAGAGTTACAAGTGATGATTCTAGGGCGTGGAAGCCACCATAATGAGTGCATGAAGCCTTGGATGAAATATACAAGATGCTACTTCATAATTTTCGTCCAGAGACTATTCTAGGTGTCGCGTCACCTTATTATTGGGCCAGGCCCATGTAATTTCGAAATACTTGATTACAGGCTGTCTTTAGAGTCCATATGTGTGGGGAAACAAGAGTTAGGGTTGGTTTCGGACCCCTCCCTCAAGGGTCACGAAATTCCCCCCTCTTCCTCCATATATACAGCCCTTAGGGCGTCGTTTAGACTTTGGGTTTTGTTTAGATTAAAAGTTTGCCATATATAGCTGCAACTTCGTGTACTTTTTTTGTGTTCAACGACCAGACCAAGACGTCATAGAACCCCACCTTCATTAATAAAGATTTCCTCTTATATTCACAATATCCAGATTGCAATCTTAATTTCTTGCTTGTTCTTCGTTTGCTCACAGGAAACAGACCCTCGTGGTCAGGTTGATCATGCCTCGGCGTGGTCAATAACCCTCGGAAGTTGGTTTAGCGATTGCTAAGGCACAACGTCTCACGCGTTCGTAGTCGGATCGTCAAGGTCGACTCCCACAGAAAATGATAGCCACCATCTCATCGAAACATCGGGACACCTTTGCCTCTATCATCTCTCCCATAGCGCAGGATCCGTAGCCAAAGCTACAAGGCCCGGACATCCGGCGTCCAGCCCGGATATCCGGCACGTTGCCCCGGAAATTCGGCCTACTGCCCGGACATCCGGACAAGCTGTCCAGGGAGTATAGAAGCCTGCCCCGACATCCCAGACATCCGGCTGCGACCCCGGACATCCGGCGCTTCGCGTCGCCCCGGACATCCGGCCAGTGCCCGGATATCCTGGCCAGCTCTGCCCAAGGAGATCCAAGACGGCGCCAGGCCAACCCGGACATCCGGCCAGACAGCCCAGACATCCGGCCCCTCGCGAACGCCCGGACATCCGGCCTCCCCTGTCTGTGAACAGTGTAAGGGGCATGGCATGTGTACCCCTTCGCCCCCTAGACTATATGTACTCCTCCTCCGTCCTCTTTCTAGGGTTAGCGTTGATTTAGCTCATTTGTGAGATAGAACCTCGCTCATCCATCCGGATGTACTCCTCGTGAGGGACCGACACCTCTTCGAAGAAGATCCACCTGCATTCAAGGCCTCCATCCGGAAAAGACCCTCATCAAGACCTCCTCACGGAGAAGAACCGGTTACCCTTTGTATCGTCTCTTGTTGGATTTGGATCTTGTACCTCTCCTGTGTTTCGATGATCTAGCACATGTGTGAGTTTGTTCTTGTTGGTTGAGTGATTTCTCGTGTTTTCCTCTCGTTCCCCTCCTCGTGTTCTTCGTGTTCCTCATTGGGATCCACTCCAAACGTGAAAGATCGGCCCCTAGGGTCCTATCCTACATCATCTTGGTATCATGAGCCAGGTTGATCACGTTTTTGGAGCCCTTACCTCGTGTTTTCTAGCTTGATTTTGTTGTTTTTTTCCTAAATCCGAAACACCCACCAAAAATAGCCCCAAATCTTTTTTGTGATTTGTTGGTGTGATGAAGTTTTGTTGGATTTGATCCACAGATCTGCTTTGCCATGTGTGGATCTAGCTTTCCCCCATCTTCTCCGCAATTTCCATCCACTAAATCGTCCGAATTTTGCCCCGGAGTTGCCCTTTTTCTCGTGGAGTTCATCTTGTTCGGCTACTAAGTCAAGTTGTGAAAGCATAGTATAGCGACGAGACAATGCATCAGCAATAATATTTTCTTTACCCTTCTTGTGCTTAATGACATAAGGGAAAGTCTCAATGAATTGAACCCATTTAGCATGTCTACGATTCAGTTTGGCTTGGCTTTTAATATGTTTCAAGATTCATGATCAGAATGTATAACAAATTCTTTGGGCCATAAATAATGTTGCCATGTTTCTAAAGTCCAAACAAGAGCATATAACTCTTTATCATAAGTAGAATAATTCAGACTAGGCCCACTCAATTTTTCAGAAAAGTATGCAACATGTTTGCCATCTTGTAATAACACACCTCCTAATCCAATTCCACTAGCATCACATTCAAGCTCAAAAGTCTTATTAAAATCGGGAAGTTGGAGTAAAGGAGCATGTGTTAACTTATCTTTCAATACCGTGAAGGCTTCTTCTTGTGCGGTACCCCATACAAAAGGCACATCTTTCTTTGTAAGCTCATTGAGAGGTGCAGCAATGGTGCTGAAATCTCTCACAAAACGCCTATAGAATCCAGCGAGGCCAAGAAAAATTCTGACTTGTGTGAGCGTTTTGGGCTCCGGCCAACTCTCAATAGCTTCAATCTTGGCTTTATCAACTTCAATTCCCTGTGGAGTAACAACATAGCCAAGAAAAGATACTCTGCAAAAGGTGCACTTCCCAAGGTTACAAAACAAATGTGCATCACGTAGAGCAATAAAAACAACACGTAAATGTTCCAAATGTTCCTCCAAAGATCTGCTATAAATCAATATATCATCAAAATAGACTACCACAAATCGTCCAATGTAAGCACGTAAAAATTCGTTCGTTAATCTCATGACAGTACTAGGTGCATTAGTTAACCCAAAAGGCATGAATAACCACTCATATAAGCCAAACTTAGTTTTAAGTCTTGTTTTCCATTCATCCCCCAATTTCATACCAATTTGACGGTATCCAGTATGCAAATCAACTTTGGAGAATATTATAGAGCCTCTCAATTCATCAAGCATATCATCTAGCCTTGGAATAGGATGACGATAACGAATAGTAATATTACTAATGCCTCTACAATCAACACACATACGCGATGTACCATCCTTTTTTGGCACTAGAATAATATGAACAAAACAAGGACTAAGGGATTCGCGTATATAACCTTTGTCGAAAAGCTCCTATACTTGACAGATAATCTCCTTCGTCTCCTCTGGATTGGTACGGTATGGCGAATGGTTTGGCAGTGAAGCTCCGGGAATTAAGGGAACCTGATGCTCATTCCCTTGAATAGGCGGCAGTCCTGGTGGCATGTCTTGTGCACAGACGTCAGCGAACTCCTGCAAAATGTTAGTGACAGCAGGAGGCAAAGAGGAAGGCACGTCCTCGAATGAAAATAATGCCTCTTTGCACACAAAAGCATAGAAAGCAGATTTGCTGAAATCTAGCTCATCAATATAAGATTCGGTGGCAAAAAAACATGCACTTTTCAATTTAATTCCCAAAGCAACACTAGATGGTTTATTATTAGGCTTCATTTGTTGCTCAAATTCTTTTGCCACAATCACTCTTATTTTTCTCCTGTTTTGCTTTATTAGCTCTATTAATATTATCTTTCAATATGGAAGAAGGAGACATAGGAAGCAAAGTAATATGTTTATCCTTATGAACAAGAGTATATTGATTGTTTCTACCATGATGTGCATAATTTTCATCAAATTGCCATGGCCTACCAAGTAATAAGGAACATTCTTGCATGGGTACCACATCACAATCAACATAATCAACATATGTAGAGATACTAAAATGCACACGGACAACACGTGTTACCTTAACCTTGCCATTATTATTGAACCATTGGATATCGTAAGGATGTTGATGTGGTATTGTGGTGAGAGATAGCTTCTCCACCATCTCCATGGTAGCCAAGTTGTTGCAGCTCCCTCCATCAATGATGACACGAACAGAACATTCCTTCACAACTCCCTTTGTATGGAACAAATTATGCCTCTGATTTTTCTCAGCTTGTGTGACCTGCACACTTAAAACACGTTGAGCAACTAAACATTCATACCTGTCAGCATATTCAGGAGCCATATTGCGTCTCATGTTCAGAATCATCTCCACCATGTTCTTCATGTGTAATAAGAGCCAAAGTATCCTCATCATAGTCACTAGCGGCTTCATACCCACCATCCTCAGTAGCAATCATCACACGCTGAGATTTGCATTCTCTCGCATAATGACCTCTTCCCTTACAACGACGAAAAATAATATCACTTGTGTGCCCTTTTGATGCCATGCAACTCCTTGTTCGTCATGTTCTCCCAGTCAATCTCGCCGGCTTGTGATCCTGCCATGGTTAGCAGCAATAGAAACACACAAGAATATGATCCTACAGACTACTAGAAAATGGTGGTCGTGGGGTGTCACAAATCCGTCACGCGAATTGCAAATTCTTACCCGTTCTTATCCAGCAGCAGGTGGTGATCATCAACCGTTGTAGTCAAAACTCTGAAAGCTTGGATAAAGCGATTACCAGGGAGAGTCAAACGCACGACATAGATGTATGTGGAGCTGGGAAGGCTTATAATATGGTAGCAAAAAGGGTCAGTAATAATCAATTCAGAGATGCAAACTTGAAAAAACGCTCAACGACGGTACTGTGCTGGTCCTAGGCTAGACCATGCTAGAGACGCGAGCCTAGAACACTAACAAAATCACGGCGCTGCATGTAAACAAGGGAGGAGCATGCTTTGAATTTTTTTTTCACTTTTTTTTGCACTTTTTTCGCCTTTTTTTTGCTTCGCAATTTTTTTTTCTGGAAAATTTTACAAATGGTCTAAAAACTGCCTAGCCAGAATTTTCCAGACTTAGTTTTTTTTGAAACTGGAACTATTTTTTCTACTGCGGGTAGCACAAAAATTCGGGAGTCCTACTCTATCATGACTCGGAGTATGGCGTGATCTTGAAAACAAAAACAGAGTAACGAAGTACTGGACTCGGACTAGGACTGGTGGTGGAGATGAATCTAGTGGAGCTCGGGCTGGTGGCCGAGATGAATCTGGTGGAACTTGGATAGGTGGTGGATATATGTTGTAGGTGGTCTCGGATTGGCGTGATGGCGGCGGATATTTGGTGGCGTATATGGACTCGGATTGGCGGTGAGTATGTGATGGTGGTATATGGGAGCAGCGATGAAGTTGGTGCAGTGGTGGTATATGGCAGCAGCAATGATGATGATGCGGTGGTGATATATGGCAGCGGCGACGTGACAACCTGTGAACAGAACTCGAAACTCTAAAGGACTAGACGCTAAGACCAGCAACTTGACACGACGATGCAACCGCAAATTCAACAAAGCAAATACAGAAAGATTATGCAAAGTCTCAGATTAGTTCAGATAGGATGAGCTAACCCTATTTTTTTTGGCTTTTTCGTGGACTATAGGTATGAAGAAACAGACTCGATCTAAACTACGAAAAAATGTAAAATCTCACCGAGCAACCTGAAAATCTGATACCACTTGATAGAGGCAAACGTGTCCCATCTTTCGATGAGATGGTGATTATCGTTTTGGAGGAGTAGACTTTGACGATCCGACTACGTACGTGCGAGGACATCGCGCCTTAGCAATCGCTAAACCAACTCCGAGAGGTTATTGATCATGCCAGAGCACAATCAACCTGACCACGAGGGTCTATTTCCTACGAGCAAATGAAGAACAAGCAAGAAACTGAGATTGCAATCTGGATATTGCGAATATAAGATGAAAGCTTTATTGGTCAAGATGGGGTTCTGTGACGTCTTGGTCTGGTCGTTGATCACAAACGAAGTACGCAAAGTTGCAGCTATGGTGAACTTTTAATCTAAACAAAACCCAAAGTCTAAGCGGTGCCCTAAGGGCTGTATATATGGAGGAGGAGGGGGAAATTTCGTGGCCCTTGGTGGAGGGGTCCGAAACCAACCCTATCTCTTGTTTCCCCACACATACGGACTCTAAAAATAGCCTATAAATATGTATTTCGAAATTACATGGGCCTGGCAAAATAATAAGGTGACGCAGCACCTAGAATAGCCTCTGGACGAATGTTATGAAGTAGCATCTTGTATATTTCGTCCAAGGCTTCATGCACTCATTATGGTGGCTTGAACATCCTGAAATCATCACTTGTAACCTCGTTCTTGTTCCTCTTGCACATGCCATCATCTCCATGCTTTTTCTTGCTCTAATGTCCATCCTTCTCCAAGCTAGGCCCTTCATTTGTAAGCAAAACAAATGTATCCAATTTATGCAACATCATATTCTCATGAACATTAAAATCATTACCAAGAAACGAAAGTACCTGGTAATTTAATTGGCGTGCACGAGCTCTAGTAATTGGTCCAGTATGTATAGCAACAGGGGCTGTGGGTGTAACAATGGTATTGATGTCCTCATCACTTCTCTTACTCTTTGCACCGTATACCTAGTGCCATGAAAATAGCCATTGTTGCATAATATTATTCATGCACTTGTGCTACTAATGGTTATGTGCAAAAGATGAGAACCATCATGATGGATGATGTGTTCATCTACCATGCGCATACGTTCTTTGTTTTGTTGTGTGCATGTGTAGGATACTTAGACTTCGTGTCAACTTCCACTTCACGTCAGTTAACCATTAGAGCTCTTGAGAGCGAGCCTCATATATTCTACCACGACTCGCTTCTACACTACATTTCCTACAACTTGGCATTGTGAAGAATGCACAAGGACACGCTTTCAAGGTGACATCCTTCTTGAGCTTGGATATTGTCGATCATACTTCATGTGTTGCTTGCACCATTTGCATACATGTTCGAGATATTGCTTTCACCCATGATTACCACATTTCCATGCTTCATGACATAAATACCTTGTGTGCTGCATCCAATTTTGGACTACTTGCTACTATCATATGGTTGGTTGCACCAATATCATTTCTTCACATATGCCATGTCCCTTTGCTTGTCACATGATTCACTTGATTGTCTCACACATGATGTACAATTTCTCTTTCTATTGTGTTGAGTGCCACACTATATTCACTACACCCTATGCACATTATGCTTGGAATGTCTTGCACTTGACCCATGTGTTTAGACGCTTCATTTTATTTGGTGTTGTGAATCCTTCCTATGCCTACCATAGACCTTTCATTGAGCAATTTGTGAATACTTGCTATGAACTTGAGGTAGATGCTTTTTCTCTTGTCACACATATTTGCATCGCTACCTCACATTTACATGCTTGTCCCCATGATATCTTTGCTTGTGCTCAATTTATGTGCTTACATGCCATATCACAATCCTTTGTCAAACCATATGCTTTGCATGATGACGACACTTGTTTGGTGAATCACCTCTTGAATGCTTGGTTTTGCACTAACGCTAACCACATTTGTTTTTCCAAGTGTTTGTTGTACTTGCTCCTTTTGAAGGAATCACTAGACGGTGCGACATTGGAGAGTGCCCATTTCGAGCTTCAACATGCTAAGTGCTTGGTGATCGACCACTTCAACACGACATCGCCATCTCTTTCCCATGGTGATTTTGTTTTTGATCTAAGGTCGGATCTTTTCCAAGGGGGAGGGGATGATGCAGAGCATCCTACGGGCATCACCGTGTCAAGAGTTTGTTTGGCAAGTGACACGTGCCACCTCTACTTCACATACGTAAGGTGAATCATCTCCTTTACACGTGCTCACATGACCCCTTCGACGATGGTATGCTACTTGACACCCCTCTAATGTGCATGCATAGGTATTGTCAGAACACTACGGACAACAAGGAGGAGTGCAAGAGCCAAGGAACAACTACACCATCCGTGAGGGAAGCATGGAAGAGAAGACGGAGCTGCGGAGCCTACAGCGGCCAGACGTCCGACGTGCCACCGGACGTCCGACACTCTACAACACCCGGACGACCAACGTCCACCAGACGTCCGACGCACCCTCGACCAGCAGCAGACCAAGCCTACAGCGGTTAGACAACTAATGAGACACCGGACGTCCTACGAGTTCTAGCGCCCAGACGACCGACGCCGCCGGACGACCGACGCCACCTGTCTAGAGCCAAAACATCAGAATTCCGACGCCCTCCGGACGTCCGGACCCCCCCGAGCGACCGGACGTCCAATACTTCATGTGCGCAGCCGGGCCTTTGGCCTTGTATCCCTCTCCCACTTACCCCATCGTGGCTTAGACTATAAATAGACCTCCCCCTCATCCTTTCTAGGGTTAGCAAAGTGATAGCTCATTTGTATGTGAGCTTTGCTCCTACCTTCTCCTCTTGAGAGAGAGAGACTACTCCATGGAGGCCAAGACCTCCTAGGAGAAGATCCCGAGGGATATTAAGACCCCATCGCGGAAGGATCTATCTAGATCATCAAGACCCCATCTCCTTTGGATTTGGGATGAACTCTACCTTGTATCTTTCCTTTTGTTGTTCATGTACCTTGTGGATCTTGTGTGTTTGATTGTCTAGTGGATGTGTGATTAGACTTATTCTTGAATGTTTCCCCTTGTGATTTTTCTCTGTTCTTCTCCGTGTTCTTCGTGTTCTTCGAGGGAACCCACTCAAATCGTGAAAGATCGGCCTACACCAGGTTAGCCTCGTATCATCTTTGGCTCGTACTACTGCTGCTGCTGATGCTGAGGAGGATGACGATTATGCGGGCGATTACAAGGATGAGGTTGATCAAAATCAGAACTACATGCAACCACTAGCACCAGGTCATCCACAGGCATATAATCGCAATGGTAGGGCTGCACTACCAGCTCAGATACGAGATCATGACCATCTTCCTAAACTGAAATTGAATATTCCACCATTTGAGGGTAGATATGTTCCTGATATATATCTTACTTGGGAGTTAGAAACAGAATAATGCTTTACATGTTTACAACACCCCGAGGAGAGATGTGTTGCTGCTGCTCTTTGTGTTTTCACTATTTTTGCTTGTGTGTGGTGGTCTGAACATTGTAGATTATATCCGAATAATATTCCAACTACTTGGGCTGCTTTGAAAACTGCTATGCGTACTCGTTGGGTTCCACCACATTATCAACGTGAATTACTTCAAAAATTACAGCGTTTAAGACAAGGAAAAAATTCTATAGAAGAATTTTATCAGGAATTACAAACTGGAATGATTAGATGTGGTATTGTTGAGGATACTGAAGATATGCTTGCACATTTATGGGTGGATTAAATAAATAGATTCAGACCATTCTAGAGTATAAGGAGTATAATAATATTACTCGTTTATTCCATCTTGCTTGCAAAGCTGAACGTGAAGTGCAGGATCGACACGCATTGGCGCGAACAAACTTTTCTGCAGTTCGACCTTCATCATGGACACCGCGTGCATCCTCTACTCCCACACATCGTACTGCAGCACCACTGACTTCAGCCGCCAATTCCAACTGAGATACAACAAAACATGCACAATCACCACCATCTGCCAGGAGTACACCTTCCGGTTCCGCATAGAGCTCTTCTTCATCCATGGCATCAACAGGGCAAACACATGATATTATTTGTCGTCGTTGCAAGGGTGGAGGTCATTATGCGAGAGAGTGCCCATCTAAGCATGTGATGATTGCTACTGAGGATGGTGTGTATGAGTCCGCTAGTGATTATGATGAGGAGACTTTGGCTCTTATTACAAGTGAAGAACACGGTGTAGATGATTCCGATCATGAGACACAATACATGTGATGTGGAGCATCCCATGGACATCACCATGTCAAGAGCCCATTTGGCAAGTGACACGTGCAACCTATACTTCACATAATAAAGGTGAATCATCTCCTTTACAAGTGTTCACTTGGCCCCTTCGAGGATAGTATACTACTTGACACTCCACTCGTGTGCATGCATAGGTATTGTCGGAACACTACGAACGATGTGGAGGAGTGCAAGCGTAAGTGTACAACTACACCATCCACAAGGGAAGCATGGAAGCAAAGATGGAAGAAGACGGAGCTGCGGAGTCTTCAGCGGCCGGACGACCGAAAGCCACCGGTCATCCGACAGTTTACAACGTCTGGATGACCGACGACCTCCGGACGTCCGACGCCAGGAGACGTCTCCATCCAAAATAGCTACAGCTGACGCGTGCTTCAGCGGTCGGACGACCGATGCCCACCGGACGTCCGATGCCACCTGTCGAGAGCCAAAACATCATAAGTCCGACGCCCAACGGACATCCGGACCCTCGTGAGCCTCCGGACGACCGACGTCCATCGGACGTCCGACGCCTGCCAGTGCGCAGCCGGGCCTTTGGCCCTTTATCCCTTTCCACTTACCCCTTCGTCGCTTAGACTATAAATAGACCTTCCGCTCCTCCTTTCCAGGGTTAGCAAAGTGATATCTCATTTGTATGTGAGCTTTGCTACTACCACTCCTCCTCTTGAGAGAGAGAGAGCACTACTCCATTGGAGGCCAAGACCTCCATCCAGGAGAAGATCCCGCGGGATATGATCAAGACCCCCTCACAGGAGGATCCTCAAGACCTCCTCTCGGAGATGAACTTTACCTTGTATCTTTCCTTTTGTTATTCATGTACCTTGTGATCTTGTGTGTTTGATTGTCTAGTGGATGTGTGATTGGACTTGTTCTTAAGCGTTTCCCCTTTTGATTTCTCTCTGTTCTTCCCCGTGTTCATCGTGTTCTTCGAGGGAATCCACTCCAATCGTGAAAGATCGGCCTACACCGGGTTAGCCCCGTATCAACATGGCTTCTGAAGACGCTGACAGGTATGAATGTTTAGTTGCTCAACATGTTTAGTGTGCAGGTCACACAAGCTAAGAAAAATCAGAGGCATAATTTGTTCCATACAAAGGGAGTTGTGAAGGAACATTCTGTTCGCGTCATCATAGATGGAGGGAGCTGCAACAACTTGGCTAGCATGGAGATTGTGGAGAAGCTATCTCTCACCACAAGACCACATCCACATCGTTACTACACCCAATGGTTCAACAATAGCGGCAAGGTTAAGTGATGCGGAGCATCCTACGGTCATCACCATGTCAAGAGTCCGTTTGGCAAGTGACATGTGCGACCTCTACTTCTCATACATAAAGGTGAATCTTCTCCTTTACACATGTTCACTTGACCCCTTTGAGGATGGTATACTACTTGACACTCCACTCGTGTGCATGCATAGGTATTGCTGGAGCTTCGTAGACGATGAGGAGGAGTGCAAGCGCCAAGGAACAACTACACCATCTGCAAGGGAAGCATGGAAGAGAAGGAAGAAGAAGCATGGACAAGCTTCTGGAGAGCCCGAAACCTCCGGCCTCCTGACCGGAACTTCCGGCAGTCCCGGAACTACCGGCCTCGATGCATCGAAGCTGTCCGAGAGTGTGCCAACTCTCTGCATAGCCCGGACCTTGGCCGGACCTTCGCCCGGAACCTCCGGCACCCGGACGTTCCGGCCGTCCCTGGAACTTCCGGCCCTGCCTGTGCATAGAGACTCGGCCTGTGGCCATGTACCCTTTTGCCCCTCACTTACCCCTTCGTGGCTACTACTATATATACTCATCCCCCTCCTCCATTCTAGGATTAGCAAAGTGATAGCTCATTCTTAGGTGAGCTTTGCTCCTACCTCCACTCCTGAGAGAGAGAGACTACCACTCACCTGGAGTTCAAGACCTCCATGTGAGAAGATCCTGCGGGATACCATCAAGACCTCCTCTTGGAGATGAACTCTACCTTGTATCTTTCTCTTTGTTGTTCATGTACCTTGTGGATCTTGTGTGTTTGATTGTCCAGTGGATGTGTAATTGGACTTGTTCTTGAGTGTTTCCCCTTGTGTTTTCTCTTTGTTCTTCCCCGTGTTCTACGTGTTCTTCGAGGGATCCCACTCCAATCATGAAAGATCGGCCTACACCAGGATAGCCCCGTATCATATGGTATCAGAGCCAGGTTTATCACAGATTTGGAGTTCCCCCTTTGTTTGCTAGCCTAATGTTGTTGATTTTGTTCCTAATCTGAAAATCTCCACCAAAAATAGCCCCCAATTTTTTTTTGTGATTTGTTGGTTTGGATGATGTTTTGTTGATTTTGATCCATGGATTCATTGTGTTATGAGTGGATCTAGCATTCCCCATCTTTTCCCCCATTTCCATCCATGAAATCTTCCCAATTTTGACCTTGAAAATCGAGTTTTTCCGCCCCCATTCTCAGATATGGAATTTAGGGTTCGTCCCGGACTAAATTCCACGACCCCCGGAACTTCCGTCCCTCGGAACTTCCTTCCTAGCCCCGGAACTTCCGGGCTAAACAACGAGTTTACCCAAAATCCCCCAGCTTCCCCCAGACTTTCGCCGCGACCCCCGGAACTTCCGTCCACCCTCGGAACTTCTGGAGCCCGGAACTTCCAGCCCTAGGCCCGGAACTTCCGGCCTAACCAGAAACTTTCCCCGAAATTTCAGCATCAGCCTTCTTCACCGTTTTCATCATAACTTTTCAGTCCGAACTCCGATTTGAGTGTTCTTTGGCTCGTTTTGAAGCTATCGACGTGCCCAAGGTCCCCACATTGGTTTTACCACCTTCTGACTCCATCAAATTTTTGGAACTTTGGCATCTTTGCCTAGGCCTTCCACCATATCATCCGTATTGCCACCACCGACTTCCGCAACCTAACCCATTTTGATCCTTACAGCATTTGAGGTTGTTTGAGTTGTGACTCGACTCTCCTAAGGTGTTTCGGCTATTTAGGGACGGTTGCTTCTTCATCAACCACCACCATAATTTCCGCATAAGCTTGCCCACCATAGACTTCTGCCACCCCAAGTTAACCCAATTTTGTTTGAGCTTGTTTGAGTTGTGGCTTGTGTCTCCTAAGGTGTTTCAGCTACTTAGGGACGGAAACTTCAACTCCGACACGTGTATAGCCCATCATTCCACTTACGCATTGCCAAGTGCACACTACCACCGTTTTCCGCTACAAACCATTTGACATTTGCCTTTAGAGATCTCGAGTTCGCGGTTTTTCCGTTTCCTAGGGTGTTTCGACTAACTAGGAATGGGCCGACATCGGCAACATCGCCTCTCATCATCGCCAAGGACGGTAAACTCGACGACACCATTGTATATTACCCTTGCAATTGCATTGTTAACCCCTAGCCCATTTTGCGTTACTTGCCTACCGAGACTAGCCATTGAGTATTGCCGGCAACGTAACTTGTGCACATTAGTGATCTACACCTTCCATTGCATACATACCATATCATTTGGTATCATCGTATCATATCTTGTGTCGCAAGTTTGTTCCTGCATATATACAATTGCTATCTTGGTTTGTGCAAAGTGGCCATACAAAAAAAAGAGAATAAGCTTTTAAGCAAAGAAAGAGTGAACAAAGAGCTTGTAAGCAATAGCCATAGCATCATAATAATCATATGGTATCATATCCGATCATCTTGGATCATCTTGTGCTAAAGCACCGGAACACCATACATATATAGCATACTTGGGATAGAAAGTTTATCCATTTTGCATCTTATAGGTTGTGCAGAAGTGTCGTATCGGCCTATTGAGCAATCGTGCTAGCGTCTCTCTTGAGTTGTGCAACACGAGCGTTTTCCATGGATTCCACATTTTGTGCTCATTCCTTGGTTGCACGACCCCATTTATCTATTCGTGTGCCATTCTTTGCTATTCGTCTACTTGTTTCACTTGCGAATTTGTTAATCTCTTTCAACATTATTGACTCTTGCTACCATTTTGCATCAAATTTTTGTGCCTCTATCCTCACCGAGCTACACCATAAGCTTTACTTGATAGGTGTGAGTGAACAAGTCCGGTACCAATTCCACTATTCGTTCATTCACATTGAGTGAAATAGGATACATCCTCAACTTTGGGAAAAAGGTAACTTGGTATTGCTTATCTCATTTCCTACTCACCTCTACTCGAGTCTTGTGATCGATAGGCAAGGCATTTCACCTTCGGTCTACAACAACAATGACGAGTTCGATGCCACAAAAACAACTCTGACGCCAAGATGCACGCTCAAATGGAGGTGGTCAAAGACCTCATCAAGGCCTACAAGCGATCTTCCTCATCTTCGAGAAGACGCTCAAGAGCACATGCTTCCGAGCTACCATCTCCGGCAACATCACATCGGCATCGACACCATCACCAACAAGAACGTGAAGGTCAAGAGCTCAACACCAACAACCTCTCAACGACTTCACCATCTCCCTTGGCATATTCACCAAGCGACTTCAAGGCATCTTCGCCTACGGACATACGGCATCTTCGCCAACAAGCACCCCAAGACTATGCTCAAGAGAAGCTCCCCAAGCTCAAGTCCGCAACTTCCACGAGCTACTATGACCTCGACACTGACAATGAGATTCCTTTCTATGGGACTCAAGAACCCGAGGAGTATCTCGAGTGGGAGAGTTTGATGGACGACTACCTCAAGCTACATCAAGTTCGTCCCGAAGATCAAGTGAAGTGCGCCACAAGAAACTACCACGACTATGCCTCGACTTGGTGGCTTCACACACCTTCGGAGAGCTACGAGATGAATTGGACCAACACAAAGAGAGCATTGTGGCGAGAGTTTATGCCTCCAACCTACACGGAACAACTTCAATGCCAATTGGAGAACACCATCCAAGGATCCAAGTCCATCGACAAGTACTTCAAGGAGATGAAGATTGCCTTGCGACGAGCCGGCATGGACGACCCCATTTCGATGAAGTTCCACTTCATGATGGGATTGAACAACAACATCACCAAGACTATCTTCCTCGAAAACTACAAGTCCCTCGATGACTACTACATTGGTGCTCTCAAGGCGGAACAAGAACTCATGACGGCCAAGGCTTCTCCACCCAAAGCACACTTCGCGGCGACGAAGCTCTAAGAGAAGCATGAGGCTAGTACCACCACGATGTCCAAGCCCGACGAGCTCCAAGACGACGCTCCCAAGTTCGACTCCACCGCCATCCCTCTTTGTGGCATTGATGATGCCGAGTCTACATCGACTCTTTTTAAAGATGGTGCGGCGACGAGTACGACTATGGAGACCCTCAAGGACCAAGCTTTGGAGGCGAGCGACAAGGTGGCGAGCAAGGATGATGCTTCCATCTTTGGAGGAAAGAGTGATGATGAGCCATCTTTGGCCTTCATCCACGACGATGATGATGAGATGATCGAGCATGGGATTTTCCCTTCGGTCATGGAGGAGAGTGATGATGTGCCATCTTCGGCCTTCATCCACAACGATGATGATGAGATGGTTGAGCATGGGATTTTCCCTCCAACCACGGTGACGTATGATGACTTGAGTGACTTGTGCCACCATATTGAGAGTGAGAGTGACTTCACCACTAGCCCCATATATGATGTGTTGCCACAAATCCCATGTGAGGAGAGCCACAACCCCCACCACTTGAGTGAGATGAGTGACTCCACCATATGTGAGTTTGAGTGCACCTACCTTGAGGGAGTGAGTGAACCACCACATAGAGTGAGTGAGATAGTTGATAGGTCTTGTGAGGCCATTTGCATTTCTAACAACTTGACCTCTACCTCTATTATATCTTCTCATTTGGTGCTAGATCCCATTTATGATGACGCACCGATCCTCGACGACTTCGTCCTCCCTTTGGACAAGACGATGGCCATGGTGGAATATGATGCACCCCCCACATGGTCCCATCAAGATGAAGATGACCACCATTTGGTCTTTCCCACCTCACCTACACCACATGGGTGGAATGAACAAGGTAACATAGGTGAAGGTGATGCTCTAGTCCCACTAGTGCACATTCTTGACATCGATTGCTTGCATGATGTTCATCCGCCTAGTACCATGAATCATGCTAGTATGATTTACCCATGCGATGATTTGGCCATTTATGATGAGTATGATAATTCTCATGTGGAGTCTATTAGTAGTGATGCCATCTTACATAGGATTTCTTGTGAAAATTCTTTAGGTCACATCATGTTTGATAATCCGCTTTACTTGTCATATGCCATGCATGAGATCAACCATATGTCTTCTTTGCAACCTCTTCATAGTGACTATGGATATGCCATTAAAATGAACCCAATTTGCGCATATGGCATAGATGACAAGCCCATGGTTATTGGCATTTGTTTTTCTTGTGATGATATTGATATGCTCCCTTTGCATCATTTATCTCATATGCCATGCCCTGACTACCTAGCTTCGGATATGCATTGTTCTGGATGTTGTCCATTTTCTCCATATGATGTTTCCGATATTGCTCATGAGGAGACCCCCATAGTTTCCTCATACATGTTAGGAGAATTTGATCCATCCCATTCATTGATTGATCCCAATACTTGTGTCCATCATATGCTCCCCATGAATAAACATTCTATTGATGTGCCATATACTTGCATTCTCAATTTGTGTCCCCATCGTGTCATACACAATAACTATTCTTTCATGATGGATGACATGTTCTTATACCATGCATCAAATTTCTTTGAGCGATGCTTATCTTATGCTAACTCACACGTGAACATACACATCATGATGGATGATGTGTACATGTACCACGCGCACAATTTCTTTGGTTTGTGTCTATTTTGTGTAGGTACCCATGAATACTTGTCAACCTCGCAATCCCACGAGTTGACAAAACGAGCTCTAGAGAGCAAAGATGCCTTGGGAACCCGTGGATTTTCATTCCCACCGCTCACTCTCGCGCATTTCTTCTGTATGGCTCTCACTTGGCTATGGGTTATTGTCCATTACATATCATATGCCCATCTTGTCATGTTCACTTTGCATGATGTGCCCATTCCTATGACTTTGCCATGCACTTGTGACCCATGCTTTGCATTACACATGATGATTGATTCTAGTACTTGTATGTGTATTTGCAAGCTTGGTGGAGATATCTCTTGTTGCTGCCATGTTCCATTTGTGACCCACCCCTATGATGATACTATGATCTTCCTTTGTGTTCGTGCTTGTGATATGTCATGTGCATTGTCTATGCCTATTATTTGTTCACATGACATGATTGCCATGATTTCCTCTAGTGTGTTGTATCTTCGCTCCACTAGTTTGCACGACATGATTGATATGCTTGCTTGTGTTGCATCACCCATGATTCATACTTTCTCATTTCATGCGGTTGATGACAACCATCTATATGCTTTGCACATGATAGAGCAAACACACGCGACACTCGGAAATACAATGGTTAGCGCACACAAAGGGTCCATCGAGTAAGTATGAGTCCATTCGGCAAGATTGTTTGTGACAAAGCGCAATAAGCTTATCAAGGTGACATAGAATGATATGCAAAACATTCATGGGAGCAAAAGCATTCATTGTGCACACTAATGTGTCGTGAATATGATCAATGCAACCACAGTGCAAAATGATGTCATAGTGATACGGTTTATCAATAGCATGAATATGGCAATGGATGCTCAATTATGTGTATGTAATCATGCAATTGATGGTGGGCAATATGATCGTGATGTATGAATATGCCATTAAGGTAGATCACTACAAATTTGCCAAGGAAGTGAACAAGCTCATATATCATGGATGACATGGGAATACAAGACGCAACAAGGCAATCATAATGTGAGTCAATCCATGCATAGGGTGAAAACTTTTGGTGAGTATGATATGTCCATCGAGCATGACATGTGGGAGCACAATCAACAAATATGGTGGTGTGAGTGCAATGTGCCAAAGGAGTGTTGATGTACCAATGTTCGATGTCGTGGCCTGAGTGGAAGTCCGAAGGTTCATCCAATAAGATCGAGCACTCCTCAATGTGAACGTCCATAGAGACAATCTCCAATGTCGCTCCTCCGTTCGCGAGATGTATCATGTAGACAACAAGACGGAAACAACAATGAAAGAATGACCCATCCAATATGCGTAATTGAGGATGCCTCAAAGGGAAGGAGTTCACCTTTAGGAGATTCTCGCAAATGTTGGTGTTGCACATCGTGTATGCCTTCGCATGACCAAGGTGTCGCATAACGGCACTGCCTTGTGAATCCTCCAAAATGAAAGAACATGGCAAACACTCTGAAAAACAAATGAGGTTAGTGGAAATGCAAAACCTATCATTCGAGTGGTAAGATACCCAACAAGTGTATGCATCATGCTCATCAGAAGAAAGTACAAGGGAGCATGTCATAGTATGGAGGCATATGATGCAAGAACAACCAAATACAAGAGGCTCAATCCAACAAGCATGCATCACAAGTAAAGTGTCCAAGTCTCCGAGATCAATAAGCATAGCAAGTTGCCACTCAATACAAGGGGATATGAGAGTTGCAACTAATGGAGACAAGAGGCAATGATCATGAAAAATCAAGTGAGAGGCATGATCATATATGTCATCAACCCAAGAAAGCGAGTAAGAGTGGAACATGGGTGATGCAACATAGCAAGCAATCATAGCGATCAAGTCAAACAAGCTAGTAGTGCGAAGATGCAACGTACTAGAAGGAATCATGGCAATCATATCATGTGCGCAAATAGTTGGCATGAATAATTCACATGACATATCACAAGCATGAAAGCAAGATATGAGAAAAATATCAGCAATGTATTGGTGAGAGGCCATATGTAAATAGCAATGGGACATCATGACTCTCCCAACACAAAAAGCATCAATAGCATGGGGCACAAAGAAATCATGGCAATAGCTACTAGGATCTCCACCAAGCATGCAAATACACATAGAAGTAGCATAGGGGAATCATGGGTAGATGCAAGCAAGGGTCACAATTGCATGGCAAAGGCATAGGAGCAAGCATAACATGCAAAGAGAACACAATAGTATGGGCATAAGGTGACAAGTGGTAAATAGCCCATAGCCGTGTGAAAGCCAAGTAGAAGAGATGCGCGTAGTCCTTGCGCGAAGGGAACGGTGGTAAGGATAGTCCATGGGATCCCAAGTCATCGTTGCTCTCAAGAGCTCGTTTCGTCAACTCTTGGGATTGAGATGTTGACGAGTATATGTGAGTACCTACACAAAACAAAGACAAAGGAAAAAATTGTGTGTGGGTGATATATGTACACATCATCCATCATGATGCGCACGTGCATGTGTCGGTTAGCACAAAATATCAAATGCTCAAATAAATGAGATGCGTGATATAGAAACATGTCATCCATCATGAGAGGTTTGCTATTATGTATGGCATAATGGAGATTCAAATTGTGTAATGCATCACGAGCAATATCTAGAGCATTGTTGTTCATGGAATGCATATGATGCACGCAATTATGGGAATCATGCAAAGTATGAAATGCATCAAGATCTCCTAATATGTATGAGGAAACTATGGGCGTCTCCTCATGAGCATGAGTAGCAACATCACATGGAGAATATTGACAACATCCAAAACAAAGTATATTTGGTTCAATGTGATCATGGCATGGCATAGTAGATGAATTGCGCAAATCATGTAAAGGAAGCATGGCAATATCATCACATGAAAAACAAAAGCCAATGACCATCATCTCGTCATCTATGCCATAAGTGCAAATAGGATTTATTTTAATGCGGCATGCATAGTTACTATGCTGAGATTGAAATGATGTAATATGGAAGATCTCACACATAGCATATGACAAGTTCAATGGATTGTCAAACATGATGTGACCAAAAGAATTTTCACATGATATCCTATGGAGCATAGCATCACAACTAGGAAACTCAACATGCTTATCATCATATTCATCATAAATAGGTAAGTCAAGACATGAAGAAGTCTCACTAGCATGAAGCATGGGAATAGGTGGATCAACATCATGCAAGCAATCAATGTCAAGAGAGTCCACTAGTGGGACAAGATAAGCACCATCACCTATGTTACCTTTGGAGTGTCGCTCATGTGTGGTAGGTGAGGTGTTGAAGACCAAGTCATGGTCATCATCATCTTGATGGAACCATGTGGGGGGTGCATCATCGTTCACCATGGCCATCATCGTCTCCATTGGAGGGATGGACTCGTCGAGGATAGGCATGTCGTCATGTAGGAGACCTAGCACCAAAGAAGAAAACACACTAGGAGTAGAGGTTAAGTCGTTAGAAATCATAGTGGCCTCACATGCCGTGTCAACTACCTCACTCGCGAAGTGTTGTGGCTCACTCACTCCCTCAAGGATTCTCTCACTCATATGGTTGGTGAAGTCACTCAAATGGCACTCAACCTCACATAGGGTGTGTGGCATGCTCTCATGTGTGAGGCTAGTGGTGGTCACACTCATCCTCTTAAAGGGAATGCGCTCAATGTCACATATGGTGGAGTCACTCATCTCTTTCATGGGGTGGTGGCTCTCCTCTCATGACAAATGGGGCATCTCAACATATGTGCGTGTCGGAGAGGTGTAGGTGCAAATGTCTCCATGCGCGGTCGCGTAGCTTGACTTGAAGTATGAGTCGAATATGGGTTCCGTCTTCATGTTGTTGAAAAGGTTCACGCTCGTCACTGTGGTCGAAGGGGATGGCCCTTGCTCGACATTCTTGTTGCCATCTTGGTGTTGGAGGTCCATATGATGTGGCACCTCGTAGCTCGTCTGCATGATCGAAGGGATTTTCCCATTGTCGGTGTCGAAACTGGCAGATCTCGGGTAGGGGGTCCCCAACTGTGCGTCTAGGCGGATGGTAACAGGAGACAAGGGACACGATGTTTTACCCAGGTTCGGGCCCTCTTGATGGAGGTAAAACCCTACGTCCTGGTTGATTAATATTGATGATATGTGTTACAAGAGTGGATCTACCACGAGATCAAGGAGGCTAAACCCTGGAAGCTAGCCTATGGTATGATTGTTGTTCATCCTACGGACTAAAGCCATCCGGTTTATATAGACACCGGAGAGGGCTAGGGTTACAAGAGTCGGTTACAATGGTAGGAAATCTACATATCCGTATCACCAAGCTTGCCTTCCACGCCAAGGAAAGTCCCGTCCGGACACGGGACGAAGTCTTTAATCTTGTATCTTCATAGTCTTGGAGTCCGACCGATGATGATAGTTCGGCTATCCGGACACCCCCTAGTCCGGAACTCCCTTAGTAGCCCCTGAACCAGGCTTCAATGACGACGAGTCCGGCGTGCATGTTGTCTTCGGCATTGCAAGGCGGGTTCTTCCTCCGAATAATTTATAGAAGATTGTGAACACCAGGATAGTGTCCGGCTCTGCAAAATAAATTCCACGTACCACCATAGAGAGAATAATATTACACAAGTTCAATCTGTTGATGTATTTTGTGGTGTGACGTCACACCATTACCAAGCCTTTGCTCAAATTGTTTTTATTATTCCACCTCCGTGTGTTTAGCGAGGCGGTTTCCTTGGCACGTCTTGTCGAAGCAGAGATTGTGTTCCCCTTATTCCGGGATTCCAATCAATACAGACGTGGGTAACCCAACCGTGCCATTGATTGTGACGCTTGGGGAGATAAGCGAGTTTTACCAGGCCGGTGGGGACACATGTTCTTGTCCGCCCATATAAGGGGATAAAGATCCAACCCTTTTACCTGCTCCTTCTTCCTCCTTGGCTTATCCATCTCCGCGAACTCGAGCTCCAGCGCCCAAGTCCGCACTTCTCACCTCAACCTTCTCCAACTATGTCCGGAGCGGGAGGCAAGTGTATGGCCTCCTCCGTCACGGAGGGGCAGATCCAGAAGTTGCGCGACGCCGGATATTTGTCCAGCGACATCGCGCACTGGCTCCCCGACGAGGGAGAGCTCATCCCCACCCCCAGGCCCCATGAGAGGGTAGTATTTCTTCCCCATTTCCTCCGCGGACTGGGCTTCCCACTTCATCCCTTTGTCCGGGGGCTCATGTTCTACTACGGCCTAGATTTCCATGATCTGGCCCCGAATTTCATCCTCAACATCTCGGCATTTATCGTTGTGTGCGAGGCCTTCCTCTACATCCAGCCCCACTTCGGCTTGTGGCTCAAGACCTTCAGTGTCAAGCCGAAGGTTACGAAGGGAAGCCAAGCGGAGTGCGGAGGCACCATGGTGGGCAGGATGTCCCACGTTACGTGGCTGGAGGGCACTTTCGTGGAAACCATCAAGGGGTGGCAATCGGGGTGGTTCTACATCACCGAGCCGCGAGACCCTGATTGGGCAGCGGCCCCCGAATTCAGATCCGGCATCCCTACACGGCTCACCTCCTGGAAAGAGAGTGGCCGGATCTGGGGGGATTCGGAAGAGCTGACCGGACTCCAAGCCTGTATCCAGAAGCTAGTGGACAAGAAGCTCAAGCTTGTCAACGTAGTCCAGGTCATGCTCATCCGCCGGATTCTCCCATGCCAACGACGGGGCTTCAACATGTGGGAGTTCGATCCGGTGCAGCACCAGACCCTGAGCGGGCTCTTCGACACTACATACGAAGATGTCTGGAAGGTGCTGTTCAAGGGCGCCGAGGCTCCCGCATCCGCCACCGAAGATCGCGGATTCTGCTCGCAGCGTCCAGCTGACGAGGTAAGTGATTTCACCACTTTTTTTCCATAGTTTGACTCTATGCGGGATCTAAACTCCCTTTACCTTTGACAGGAATGGCTGGCGAAGGCCGAATGGACTATCCGTCCGGCCCCATTGCCAGAGGACCCAGCGGACGCCCGCCTAACGGGGCTGCTGGCTCCGGCACCCCACGTGGTGCCGGATAAGAAGGCCAAGAAGAAGGCCACGGGGACTCGGAAGAGTTCCCATTTTCAGGTGCTATCGGATGATGAATCCAAGGCCGACTCCTCCCACCAAGGCGAGGAGGAGAAGAAGAAAGCCTCTCCCCCAGCAGGGGGAGGGAAGAAAAGGAGGGCCTCCCCAACAAGGGAGGCCGAAGGGTCCAAGAAGGGAAAAACTCTTCCCCCAGACTGCTCTGCCAACACCAGTGACGACGACGAGGACTGGCCTCCAAGGGCCAAGCCCCTGACGAGATCGTAAGTATCCGGACTCCCGAATAACTTCAAGGTTTTTATTTTTCGCCACATATTGTCTTTCTAATGCCGCATACAACCCTGCAGTCCGCCTAAGGATGATCTTCCCACTTCGTCGAGCGGGTCCTTAGGTGCATCGGATATGGATTCTCTTCCGACGGCCTCCACCCCCCGTGATGCGGACGATGCCGAGGTGGGATCCTAGGAAGGTACCCACCCGTAGGAGAGGGCCCCGGAGGTGTCGCAGGACAACCTCCCGGACTTTGCACCAGACTCGGCCCCGGAACCAAAGTGGCTCCGGAGTCCGGCGGGCGACCCCTTCGCAAGAAGGGCAAGACCGTGACGCCGGCTGCCTCCGTCCAACCGGAGGTGCCGGATAACTTGCTGGAGGCACTCAACGGCACCTCCATCGAAGAGGAACACAGCACTGTTATGAGTGCGGTGATTCAGAAGGTGCAACTCGCCAAGAGCGGGCTGACCGAAGCCTGCAGCAGCCTTCTAACAGGCTTTGAGGTGAGAATTTCAATATGTATAAAATGGTACCGCATAGACAGTAGCCCCTGATGCTCGGTTCAGTGTTCGGAAAGAAAAGCCGGACTGAGGATCTAAAAAGATATACGCAGGAGTTATAAAAAATATGTCAATATGGGATTGCAGGCTGCGCTGCTAACCTCTGCCGCACTAACTGCGGAGGTCAATACTTTGAAGGAAAACCTCGAGCGGTCCGAGAACGAGCTCGGCCGTGCCAAAAGGCAGCTCGAGGACAAGGAAGGTGAGTAACACCTTATTAAAATTGTACCTTACAGAAAAGGATTTTGGTTGCAAAAAGAATGACAAGGATAACGTGGGTATTGCAGGGGCCACTAACGAGGTGGCGACCCTGAAAGAGGCGGTGGCCGCGGCCGAACGAAATGTGGCCGTAGAGCGCACTGAGCGAGAGAAACAGGAGGCACGGGTGGCGGAGGTACAGCAAGACCTCCAGGATCTCGTGAAAAAACATGAGAGCCTAGAGCGTGACTCGAAGACTCGAGAGTCTGAGCTTGCAACGGCTCTTGAGAGTGCCAAAGCCGCTAAGGCCGAAACCTACAAGGCCCTCTGGGAGATTGAGGCGGTGAATAAAATAGCAGCGGGTAAGGCATTTTTCATGCAAAGTAAGCATGTGAGTGTTAATTACCTGTTGCTTACCCGAATTCGGAGCTCTCCAGGAGCGTTCGCAGATCTTCCTCGCAGTGTGTCCGATGCTGCCGCATTCTACTGGGCCAAGGAGGGGAGCTCGACGGAGAAGGTCTTCTGGTCTCAGTATGCTGAGGCCGGACATCTGGTGCCCCTTAGCGACCAGCTGAAGCAGCTGGTCGAGCTCCACAAGGCGGACGAACATGCCATGAAGGGCCTCATAGTTCGGCTGTGGCCTAAGGAGGCCATGCCTGGGAGCTACTTCGGCCTGGTGTGGCAGCTGGTGGATGCGTGCCCGTGGGTTGAAGTCATCAAGAACTCCGCCTGTATTGAGGGTGCCCGTCAGGCCCTTGCCCGCGCGAAGGTGCATTGGGGCAAGATGGATGCCCAGAAGCTTGTGACGGACCCGCCACCAGAGGGCAAGGACCATCGCACGCCCGAGATGTATTATAAGAGTGTGCTGAAGGGCGCCCGAACTATTGCAGGGGAGTGCTCCAAAGATGTAATTTTTGAGTAGACTCGCATTTTGTTATCCTGTGCGCTGAAAACTTAGTTCATATGCGCTAAGCAACGCTTGTTAATTTAAAATATTACCTTCTGTGTGGTTGTTTATCAAATCTGAGAGATGGCAAGTCATCGGCTTCAGCCCCCATGCCACAAGTGCTGGGGTGTTCGGGATAAACTTGAGCACTCTTGTTCCCATTTTTGGGTCCATCTAGGGAGGTGCTCAACACAGCGAACAAGGCAACTGGACTTATAATGCTTGAACACTCTCACTTAGCCATAGAATTCTGTAATTTTAAATTTCGGCGAAGCCCCTAGTCTTCGGAAGGCCGAATTTGGGGCGCTATCCACGCCTGGGCCGGACAAGATCCGGCTCCTCGCTCTAAGCGGCATAAGTCTATAAGGACTCGCAAAAACCTCTTGAACAGCGACCGGCTCTTGCCTCATCATGACAGTCAGTTTTAGCTTTCTCCACTGAGGCGTTAACCCAGCTCAACTGGGGCGCAATCGCAGTGGTTCTCCCAGTGCTACCTTAGCCGATATAACGGAACGTAAGGTACCAAAACATGGGAGCCGGGCAAACCCAACTATTGACCCAAGACATGATTCGGAGCCGATGCATATAATGCTATAAGTTCGGGGTGCCACACTTGTGAAAGTGTTCGGACTTATCACACCATGATGCGGGAAACATAAGCCCCTGGTGTGTTTTAACCGTAGCAAAGTGTACGGATGCACATACGTGCCTTGGAAGTTATCGAGGAATGCGGCTTCCAGGTCTTCCCAACTCCCAATTGACTCTGCTGGCAAGCTGTTAAGCCAATGCCGGGCTGGTCCTTTAAGCTTGAGGGGGAGATATTTGATGGCGTGAAGATCGTCACCGCGGGCCATGTGGATGTGAAGAAGATAGTCTTCGATCCAAACCGCGGGGTCTGTTGTGCCATCGTAAGATTCGATATTCATGGGTTTAAACCCTTCGGGGATTTGATGATCCATTACTTCATCTGTGAAGCATAGTGGGTGTGCGGCGCCTCTGTACTGGGCGATATCACGACGGAGCTCAAAAGAGCTTTGTCTGTTTTGTTCGGCCCGGCCGGACTTACTGTGTCCGGCGCGACGGCTGTCGTCACGTGCCGTGGGGCGCCCATGCGATCCATAGATCGATCTTGATTGTCTTGCCTTATCCTCCAATATATCTCGCAAGTCTGGAGCATTCCCTTGTGGCCTTGTGCTTTTCGAGCGATGCCGGGGTATTGTCTCCTGGTGATGCAGGTTCATACGCTTCCTCCTCTAATCGGGGGAGCAGCTTGCGTTTAGGGTAGCTTTTGGAGGGGCGTTTGAGCTCATGCTCTTCGGCCGCGAGGACTTCAGTCCATCTGTCGGCTAGCAGATCTCGATCAGCTCTAAGCTGTTGCTGCTTTTTATTGAGGCTGTTTGCCGTGGCCATAAGCCTGCATTTAAAACGCTCTTGTTCGACGGGATCCTCAGGCACGACGAACTCATCGTCGTCGAGGCTTGCTTCGTCTCCAAAGGGAGGTATATAATCCTCTACCTCTTCTTCTGCTGCTCTCTCATGAGGGCTGGCGTCTCCATCCTCCTGCGCTGGGTCTTGCTGGAGTGGGTTATCTTCGGCACTGTCCAGTGTATTATTATCTCCGGTGCCGGAATCTTCATTCTTGCTGTGGCGGGATTTAGAGCGGCGCCGTTGACGCCGGCGCTTGGGCTGTTTCTTGGAGGGGTCATCCTCCTCTGTTCCTTCGCCATTCCCATCCTTTAGGATATCCACCATGTATATGTCATATGATGAGGTGGCTTTCTAGTGCCTGGTCGGCGCTGGTTCTTGGTCGTCTCCGGCATCGTCGTCCATACCGTCGATGTCTTCGGAGTCGTAGTCTAGCATGTCGGTTAGATCGTCGACTGCAGCTACCAAGTGGGTGGTGGGTGGGCTTTGAATTTCTTCGTCGTCCGCATCCCAACCGTCCACACCGCAGTCCGGCCAGGGCTCTCCTGATAACGAGAGATATTTTAGCGAACTCAAGATGTCGCCAAAAGGTGAGTGTTGAAAGATGTCCGCTGCGGTGAACTCCATGATCGGCGCCCAATCAGATTCGATCGGAGGGGGCGCGGGAGGTTCGGAGTCCGGCAAGGAGTCCGGCACCTCGGAGTCACGAGCTTCATGAGGGACAAGGTCATTGTTCGGCTCTATCGCTGTAGAGGTTGCAGCTCCCGAGGCAGTGTCTAGCCATCCGTCCTCGATCTGCGCAGCCGGCTCCGAATTGAAGATCGGAGCGGGTTCGAGTGCGGCCTCCAGGGTACTGTCCGACTGCAGAGCTAAATCATGCTCATCATGACAGTGCGGCACACTCGGCTGTGGCTCGAATCCATCGAGGATCAAGTCCCCGTGGATGTCAGTCGTGAAGTTCAGACTTCCAAATCTGACCTGACGGCCAGGGGCGTAGCTTTCGATCTGCTCTAGATGGCCAAGCGAATTGGCCCGCAGTGCAAAGCCGCCGAATACGAAGATCTGTCCGGAGAGAAAGGTCTCACCCTGGACTGCATTGTTGACGATGGTCGAAGAAGCCATCGAGCCTATCGGTGACGACACAGAGGAACTCTCAATGAAAGCACCAATGTCGATGTCAAAACCGGCGGATCTCGGGTAGGGGGTCCCGAACTGTGCGTCTAGGCGGATGGTAATAGGACACAAGGGACACGATGTTTTACCCAGGTTCGGGCCCTCTTGATGGAGGTAAAACCCTACGTCCTGCTTGATTAATATTGATGATGTGTGTTACAAGAGTGGATCTACCACGAGATCAAGGAGGCTAAACCCTAGAAGCTAGCCTATGCTATGATTGTTGTTCGTCCTACAGACTAAAGCCATCCGGTTTATATAGACACCAGAGAGGGCTAGGGTTACACAGAGTCGGTTACAATGGTAGGAAATCTACATATCTGTATCGCCAAGCTTGCCTTCCACGCCAAGGAAAGTCCCATCCGGACACGGGACGAAGTCTTCAATCTTGTATCTTCATAGTCTTGGAGTCCGGCCGATGATGATAGTTTGGCTATCCGGACACCTCCTAGTCCGGAACTCCCTCACCCATGCTCGTCCATCTTCCTTGAGGGGCTTCCGAAGATGGTCGCCTTGTTGTTGAGGATGTCGATGTAGGCGAACTCATGGGAAGTAGGCGAAGATGCAGTACGTCCAAAGGTGAAGATGCCGAAGTGGTGGTGGTAGCCGTAGCTCCGTCTTGGTGCTGTTCGTCTCGTGGTCTTATCTTTTGCTCATGAAGCTTGGACTTGGCGTGAAGTAGGACTTGTTCGGACTTGCACGTTTGCGCTTATGGAGCATCTTCATGATGATGATGTCGTTGTCGTGCTTGAGCTTGTAGTAGATGTCGTTCATCGTCGTCGTGCACATGATGCTTGGAGGTGACTTGCCCTTCATGACGATGTGGATCACGAACGTGATGGTGGTCGCCATGTAGATGTGGACGAGGACGATTTGCACTTGCATCATTTTCGTGCTCCGAAGACTTGTGGCTTGAATATCGCCGCCTTGAAGATGAAGAAGGTGAAGAAGACTTGATCAAGGCTCTAATCTCCTCCATCCTTGCATCTTGCTCCTCTTGATGTGCGGAAAGCTTCTTGTCGGTGTAGTCCCTTGTCCTTGCTTCAGAGTGACGAATGTCTATGGAGATGTTCTCGATGCACTCTCGCAATCTTGATTGTGCGCCTTGCATTTTTCATTGTAGATCGAAGAGAGACGCTTTGGAGATGTATTTGTTCACGCCGTCATTGTTTTCGTAGACCAGAGAGGAAATGCCTTGCCTATCCATCACAAGATTCGAGCAAATATGGGTGGGAGAAAGAGAAGAACTATACCAAATGTACCTTGACCGATGTTGAAGATGGATCAATGATCACTCAAATGTGTAACAAGGAAATAGAACATTTGGTACCCATTCTTGTCGGTTCTCACACCTACACAAGTACGGCTTATGGTGGAGCTCGGTGAGGATAGTGGCACAAAAAAATTGATGCAAAATGTTAGCAAGAGTCAATAATGTTGAAAGAGATTCACAAATTCGCAAGCAAAACAAGTAGACCAATAGCAATGAAAGGTACACGGAAACACACACACAGATAGATAAGTGGGGTCGTGCAACCAAGGAATGAGCACAAAATGTGGAATCCACGGAAAATGCTCATGTTGCACAACTCAAGAGAGATGCTAGCACGATTGCTCTATTGGTGGATACGACACTTGTGCACAACCTATAAGATGCAAAATATATGGACTTTTATCCCAAGTATAGTATGTATGTATGGTTCCCGGTGTTTCTCTCAAGATGATCCAAGATGATCGGATAGGACAATCTTATATGCATTGTAGTATGATGCTATGGCACTTGCTTACAAGCTATTTGCACTTTCTCTTTTGATTAAAAGCTTTATTTCTCTTTTTTTGTATGGCCACTTGGGGACAATGCACAAACCAAGATAGCAATTGTGTATATGCGGTAACAAACTTGTGACACAAGATATGGTACCAATATATGCACCACGATGATATGGTATGTATGCTATGGGAAGTATGATCACTAATGTGCACAAGTCATGTTGTCGGCAATACTCAAATGGCTAGTCTTGATAGCATGCAACGCAAAATAGGCTAGGGGTTAACAATGCAATGGAAAGGGGAATATACAATGGAGGTATACCACGATACCAAGATGATATGGAGGTTACCGTCCGTGGCGATGATGAGTGGCGGTGTTCTTGATGTAGAAACCAAGATGATGGAGACTCGTCCCTAAGTAGTCAAAACACCTTAGGAAACGGAAAAACCGCAAGCTCAAAATCTCCAAAGGCAAATGTCAAAATGGTGGTAGCGGAAAGCGGTGGTGGTTGCGGAAGTATTGGTGGAAACTTGGTCAAAATGGGTTAAGGTGGAATATGAGTATGATGGGCTATACACGGTGTCGGAGTTGGTAGCACGGTCCCTAAGTAGCCGAAACACCTTAGGAGACACAACTCACAACCCAAACAAAAGTGTGTTAAGTTGGGGTGGCGGAAGTGTATGGTGGGCAAGCCTATGAGGAAGTTATGGTGGTGGTTGATGAAGAAGAAACGGCCCCTAAGTAGCCTAAACACCTTAGGCGACTCAATTCACTACTCAAAAAACCTCAAATGCTATGGGGAACAAAAATGGGTTAGGTTGCGGAAGTCGGTGGTGGCAATGCGGATGTTATGGTGGAAGGCCTAGGCAAAGATGCCAAAATTTCAAAAATTTGATGGAATCAAAAGGTGCTAAAACCAATGTGAGGACCACGAGCACATTGATAACTTCAAGACGAGCCAAAGAACACGCAAATCGGAGTTCAGAGTGAAAAGTTATGATAAAAACAGTGAAGAAGGCTGATGTTGAAATTTCGGGGAAAGTTTCTGGTTAGGCCGGAAGTTCCGGGCTCCGGAAGTTCCGGGGGGTGGCCGGAAGTTCTGGGGGTCGCGGAAAAAGTGCGGGGAGTCTGGGATTTTGGGGGTAAACTTTCTGTTTATCCCGGAAGTTCCGGGGCTAGGACGGAAGTTCCGGGGGAGTCCGGAAGTTCCGGGGGTCGCGGAATTTCTTCCGAGACGAACCCTAAATTCCGGATCTGAGAATGGGGGTGGAAAAACTGGATTTTTGGGGTCAAAACTGGGAAGATTTCGTGGATGGAAATGGGGGGAAAGATGGGGAATGCTAGATCTACTCATAACACAGCGAATCCATGGATCAAAATCAACAAAACATCATCAAAACCAACAAATCACAAAAAAATTTGGGGGCTATTTTTGGTGGGGATTTTCAGATTTAGGACGGAATCAACAAATTCAAGCTAGAAAACAAAGGCTAGGGGCTCCAAAAACGTGATCAACGTGGCTCATGATAACAAGATGATGTAGGGTAGAACCCAAGAGGCCGATCTTTCATGTTTGGAGCGGATCCCTATGAGGAACATGAAGAACACGAGGAGGGGAATGAGAGAAAAACACGAGAAATCACTCAACCAACAAGAACAAAGTCACACATGTGCTAGATCATCGAAACACAAGAGATGTACAAGATCCAAATCCAAAAACGGACGATACAAGTGGTGGTAGTTCAACTCCGAGGTCTTGAATCCACGAGGGATCTTACCGTAAAGGGGTCTTAGGTCCAGGTGGATCTTCTCCGAAGAGGCCGCGGTCTCTCACGAGGAGGAGATCCGTATGGATGAGCAAAGCTCTATCTCAAATGAGCTAAACCAATGCTAACCCTAACTAGGAGGAGGGGGTGGTCTATTTATAGTCTAAGCCACAAAGGGGTAAGTGGGAAAGGGTTACATGGGCTTCGGCCCGAGTCTTTGCATGCAGGCAGGCCGGAAGTTCCGGGATCCGGAAGTTCCGGGAAGGTTCCGGGCTATACAGAGAGTTGGCGCGCTCGGGGCTGGTCTGGACTCCGGGGGCCGGAGGTTCCGTGCAGGCCGGAAGGTCCGGGGGCCGGAAGTTCTGGGCTTTCGAGAAGCTTGTCCCTGCTTCTTCTTCCTTCTCCTCTTCCATGCTTGGCCTTGGTTGTCACGCCCAATATGCGATACTATCCTAAAGAGACTCGAAGGTCCCACCAAGGATAGAACCGCATATTGATACGATTTTGCAAGGAGGATATCATGACATCAACACTACATATAGATAGGGATACATACAAGAGGCATACAATGCCACACGAATACAACAATACATCATACATAAGACCAACATCCGACTACGGATGAAACACAAACAGAAGCTCAAACGACATCCAACATTCTAGCCCAGGCTGCCGACCTGGAACCTATCCCCTGATCGAAGAAGAAGCAGAAGAAGAAACTCCAAAACAAGTAACATCGTTCTCGCGTTATGATCATCGCATAACCTGTACCTGCAACTGATGTTGTAGTAATCTGTGAGCCATGAGGACTCAGCAATCCCATTACCATGGGTATCAAGACTATCAAAGCTTAAAGGGAAAGGAAGGGGTAAAGTGGTGAGGTTGCAGCAGCGACTAAGCATATATGGTGGCTAACATACGCAAATAAGAGCGAGAAGAGAGCAAACGGAATGGTCGTGAAGCTAGCAATGATCAAGAGGTGATCCTGAACTCCTACTTACGTTAATCATAACCCAAAACCGTGTTCACTTCCTGGACTCCGCCGAGAAGAGACCATCACAGCTACACACGCGGTTGATGCGTTTTAATTAAGTCAAGTGTCAAGTTATCTACAACCATACATTAACAAATTCCCATCTGCCACATAACCGCGGGCACGGCTCTCAAAAGTTCAAACCCTGCAGGGGTGTCCCAACTTAGCCCATGATAAGCTCTCACGATCAACTAAGGATATTCCTTCTCCCGGGAAGACCCGACAAGTCTCGAAATCCCGGTTACAAGACATTTCAACAATGGTAAAACAAGACCAGCAAGACCGCTCGCTGTGCCGACAAATCCCGATAGGAGCTGCACATATCTTGTTCTCAGGGCACACCAGATGAGCAAGACATCGGGTTGGCATAGACCCTGGTTGCTCAGGGGGCGCCGGACATCGCTCGGTTTGGACCAACACTTAGACAAGCATTGGCCCGGGGGGGGGGGGTAAAATAAAGATGACCCTCGGGTTAATTACTCCCAAGGGAAAATGAAATAGGTGGTAGGCAAATGGTAAAACCAATGTTGGGCCTTGCTGGAGGAGCTTTATTCAAGGCGAACTGTCAAGGGGGTCCCATAAACCCAACCGCGTTAGGGACGCAAAATCCAGGAACATAATACCGATATGACGGAAACTAGGGCGGCAAGAGTGGAACAAAACACCAGGCATAAGGCCGAGTCTTCCACCCTTTACCAAGTATATAGATGCATTAATTAAATAAGAGATATTGTGATATCCCAACCATAATCCTGTCCACCATGGAGCAATCTTCAACTTCACCTGCAACTAACAACACTATAAGAGGGGCTGAGCAAAGCGGTAACATAGCCAAGCAACGGTTTGCTAGGAAGGGTGACAAAGGTTAGATGTTCATGGAAATTTGGGGAGGCTTGAAGAACAAGTGATAGGAAGTGCAGCATAGCGATAGAACGAAGTAACTAGCATGGCAATGATAGTAATGAGATCCAAGGTGACGGTCATCTTGCCTGAGATCCCGCAAGGAATAAGAACGAGTCCATGAAGAAGATGAAGCCACGAAGACGAACCAAGCGTAGACGAACGAATCCTCACGATCGCAACGAAAACAGGAACTAACGAGAAGAAGCACAACCGGAAAGAAGCAAACAACATGGTAAACACAAGCATAATCCTGGCATGATGCACAATCAAGTATGATGCATGTCCGGTTTAATGAGGCATGGCATGGCAAAGTGCAACAAACCATACTACAAGTTAAGTGGAGCTCAATATGCAACGAGTTGCATATTGACAAAACACCACATTGACATATTTAGTTTAATCTCGTTTAAGCTATCAAAGAACATTAAATGTTATTAAACATGGAAAGAGGTGAAACAAAAGTAAACTAACTATTTAGGCAAGTTTAAATGAGGCCGAAACAACAACCAACAACTCCAGAAAATCCTCATATGCAATTTATGAATTTGCTACTGTTCTGCCCTATACACAATTTTAGAGTTGTTAAACAGTAAAATAAAGTGCACCATGTTAATCTATGCATTTTTCTAGCCCATTTACATATAAAGTTTATTTAAATCCGAGCTACGGTTATTTAGTTATGAAATAAATCATTTTAGCATGGCATTTAAGCAAATTTAAAACAAACAGCATTTTAAACATTTCAAACATGGATGAAAGTGGGATATTATGAAAGTGCATGTAATTCCAAGCATTTTACATGTTTAACTCATTTTAATCCGATGCACGGTTATTTATATATGAGCAATGCAAGATGATGGCATTTCAGTAAATAAGAATGCATTGGAAAATGCTAAAATACACATACTGGAAAAAAATATGCACGGGCTTGAAGCAGCACTGTGCAGCGGCCCAGATGAGGATTTGGCCCATGTGGCTGTGGTGTGTGCAAAAGAAATTAAAGAACAGAGAAAAAGAGGGTGCCGCGCCTCGGACTCGAACCCACGACCTCCTGGATGGAGGAGCAGAGCGCTCACCAATGCGATGCTGCTACTTTTTGGTGCAATACAAGGGAGTGCGTGAACTTGGACCGAATCAAAGGCCAGGCCTTCTTCTTCGTGGATCATAGAGGAACTGGGCGACGACGCCGGCGAGCAAGACGGCGACCTTCGCGACCACAAGCCGACAGCGGGGGTGCGGAAATAGGTGAGGGTGTGGAAACTGCGTGGGAGCATGTGAGTGAGCGGCTGCTTCTTGCCGGAGTCGTGAGCGTGAGCGTGCTCAGGCAAGAGCAGAACAGAGGAAGTTCCGGTGCTGGGGGTCATAGGACGGCGGAGGAGCTCGTCGGAGCTGTTCCGGCAACCAAAACACGCGACGGAGGGCGCGGATGGAAGCTACGCAACGGGGCGAACCCATTCGTACCAAGCATGCAACAGGAAGTGGACAGATTCCTCGCCGACGACGGGGTTCCGCGGTGGTGCGCTTCGGGCTGCTACGGTGGATCGGCTATAGCAGGCAAGCGAGAGAATCCTCGAACTAGAACGCATCTACAGGACCCTGCGGGCCTAAGTGCCAACACCCGAGCAGAGGGTCACCGAAACATCACCGGAGACCATACCATGGCCGAAGTGCCTCGGGCTCCGGTCGATTCACGCGAGACGAGGAGGAAACAAGGGGGAAAAGTGATGCGTGGGAAGAGCATGCTCACCACAGGCATGCGGTGCGCCTGGATTGACGCGAGGTGGTCTGAGACGGCCAGAATCAATGGGGATGCAGATCAGCCGCAGGAGAAGAAGACGAAGTAGAGGAAGAAGAGGACGTCGTGGAACAAGACGATCGCGTCATCCCTGTCCCCATCTGGCTCCTGGTCCGCTTGTAGTCGAAGAAGACGCCGTCTTCGAGTCGACCAGAACAAAGACGGCGACGGAGGAAGGCTATGGCTGCGGTGGAGCCATGGAAGTGCTCCGGCGCTCTCGGGTGGAAGGGGCGACGGCTTTGGAGGCATGGATCAAACCTGGCGGCGGCGGAGGAAGGAGAGGGGAAACCTAGGGCTGGCACTGGGCTTCTTATAGGGGCGAGGCGCGGCTCGGCGAGGGTGTGACGTGCTGGCTATGTGTGCCTTGTTTGCAAAGTTACTGTGAGAGAGAGGGAGGATGTGAGGTGGAAGAAAAGGTAAGGGGAAGAGGATGACATGTGGGGCCAAAGGGTTGAACTGGAGAGAAATTACCAGCGAGAAGGCTAGGCTGGGTTGTGGGCTGCTGCTGCTGCACGCGGCTGGGTTGGGCTCTGAAGCTGCTGGTCGCCGGAAGCTGGGCTGCTGCTGCTCTCTCTCCCTTCTCCAATTTCTGTTTTTCGAATTTCTTGAGGCAGAAAACAAAGAGAAAAATCACAGGGACTTTGGAGAGGGAGTAGGCTGGAATACAAATATCTCAGGAATGCTTGAATTATGCACCATTTTAATAAATTGGCGTGGAAATTTTATAGATAGAAAAATAATTCAAGTTTGAATTAAATTCAAACTTGAGTCATTTTTGAACCCAACCAAATCAAACCCAAAAGAGATGAAAATTGACAGAGAGGTTGTTGACATGGTTTAGGATTTACAGAAAATAAATGAACATTTTACTGCGACAAGAAGATGCCACTTGCAATAAATGTGTGACAATTGAAAGGAAGAAGCTAGTGATGGGGTGTTGCGCTTGATGATGGTTTAGCTGGAAGGGCAAGTTGGAACAGCAAGTAAGATGAGGAGAAGGAGTTCAAAAAGATGACAAACATACAACAAATATGCACATGATAAATATGCACACTACAAAGATGATCATGATGCAAATGCAATATCACAACATATAGCATATAACAAAGTGATATGAACGTGGCAAACAAACAAAGGTGGCACAAACAATATAATAAAATATGAACATGATGCAAGAAGCAAAAATGACAAGGCACTCAATATGATCATGGCATAACATATAAGAATGAAATATGCAAAACAATTATGATAATGCAACAAACATAATAAACACACGTCAACAACTAAAAAAATGGAAGGGCAACTGAAGCGTCGGTCTCGGGGCATCACAACACTCCCCCACTAACAAGAGATCTCGTCCCAAGACGGAAGAAAAAGAGGATGAGGTGAAGCGAGAACGCAAGAGAGAAGATGAACAAGACCGAGAGCACTCGGTAGAAAAGAGGAATGGCGAATATGACAAGAATCAAGAGCTCAAGGAATAAGATAGACTCTGAAACCACTCCGGTTAGAACAAGGTAGAAAAGGAATAAGAACGAAAGGATTTTGGCAGCACTCCGGCTGGAAAATGGAAGGAATAGAACATGAACTTGAGAAGATGGAATGATACTTGCCGAGAGGAATGATACAATGCCTCCGGAAGAATTGAAATAGTGGAATGAAAAGGATCGAAGAAGAAGAAGACAACTTCTACCACGAATGACTTTGAAAAGTATCCTTGTGAAGAAAAGATTGAACGAAGTTGTTGAGAAATCAACAACAGAAGAATTGCTTGTTGTGGACTTATAGATAACATCTCAAAATTATGAGGTGATCTTCGACCACAAGCGAAAAAAATTAAATAGCTGAGAAGAACGAAGAAACGCAAAACTCCTCTTCAAAAGAATACAGAGAATTGATTGCACCTCAAGAAGCAAGAAGAAGGATACTTGAGCTCCTTCGATTAGAATCTTGATGAACTCTTTGGAGAATGAATTAAATCACGACGATCCACCGTGAAGAACTCCGGTAACAAAAGGGTGACGAGATAAAATTGAAGGATGAAAAAAATTAGATTAAAGCATTGCGATGATTCGGATGGAGGTTCCGACGAGATGGCAGAGGAAATTTGAACTCCGGAAAAGAAAAGATGAAAACACTTGGAAATAGAATTTATTCATCAAGAATAAACTCCGAAGGAAGGGATTACTTGACGACGATGAAATAAGAATAAGAATTACGTTATGCTTGTCCTCATCCAATTTAATTGAAGACAAACGGATTTGGCATGCAACTTATTCTTCTTGAAAAGGATTGAGAAGTGACATATCACAAACTTGAGAAGGTCTTCATGAACCACCGGTAGGATTGAAAAGAACGAATGAATTAATATGATAATCAAAGAAAAAGAATCTGAAAGAACCACCGTTAGAATTTGGAAATGACTGACGAAAGAGACTGAATCACCGGGAAGAATTAGAAGAACCAATATGCTAGAGAGGATTTAGATGCAAATGAACAAGGAGATCATGAGCTTATTAAAGAACACTTGAATGAAGCACCGGGATAATTGGATAACATTAGCTGAAATGTGAGGACAAAGAATTCTTCTGGAATGCTGGCCTCCGGTAAAAAGAAATGGGAAAACAACTTCTGACATACTCCGGATGGGTAAGAAAAGAATATCTGACAAATGGAATAAATGAACATGTTACTGGGACAAGAAGATGCCACTTGCAATAAATGTGTGACAATTGAAAGGAAGAAGCTAGTGATGGGGTGTTGTGCTTGATGATGGTTTAGCTGGAAGGGAAAGTTAGAACATCAAGGAAGATGAGGAGAAGGAGTTCAAAAAGATGACAAACATACAACAAATATGCACATGATAAATATGCACACTACAAAGATGATCATGATGCAAATGCAATATCACAACATATAGCATATAACAAAGTGATATGAACGTGGCAAACAAACAAAGGTGGCACAAACAATATAATAAAATATGAACATGATGCAAGAAGCAAAAATGACAAGGCACTCAATATGATCATGGCATAACATATAGGAATGAAATAAGCAAAACAATTATGATAATGCAACAAACATAATAAACACACGTCAACAACTAAAATAAATGGAAGGGCAACTGAAGTGTCGGTCTCAGGGCGTCACATTGGTCCTTGGATCCTCCATGGTCGTCTCGGTTGTATCTGAGTATATGCAAGGTCCATGCATGAGGTAGTAGCCATGTCTCACATGTGGAAAGTGACGGTTCGAAGAGGAGTGAGTTCACCTTGTGCCCAATGGCGTATGGTCGAGGTCTCATCGTATGTCCTCTTGGGGCTTGGGGAGTAGTCGAAGTGTACATGGGGATGATCGTAGGATCATGATCCAAGGTTGGATCTTTCCAAAGGGGGGGAGATGATGTAGGGTAGAACCCTAGAGGCCAATCTTTCACGTTTGGAGCGGATCCCTACGAGGAACATGAAGAACATGAGGAGGGGAACAAGAGAAAAACACGAGAAAACACTAAACCAACAAGAAGAAAGTCACACATGTGCTAGATCATCGAAACACAAGGAGAGATACAAGATCCAAGTCCAACAAAGGACGATACATAGGGTAACCGGTTTTTCTCTGTGAGGAGGTCTTGATGATGGTCTTCTCCAGATGGAGGTCTTGAATCCAGGTGGATCTTCTCCGAAGAGGTGTCGGTCCCTCACGTGGAGTAGATCCAGATGGGTGAGCGAAGCTCTATCTCACAAATGAGCTAAATCAACGCTAACCCTAACTAGGAGAAGGGGGTGGCCTATTTATAGTCTTAGCCATGAAGGGGTAAGTGGGAAAGGGTTACATGGGCTTCGGCCCGAGTCTTTGCACGCAGGCAGGCCAGAAGTTTCGGGCGGGGCCAGAAGTTCCAGGATCCGAAAGTTGCGGGCAGGTTTTGGCCGGGTTCCGGGCTATCCAGAGAGTTGGCTGGCTCGGGGCCGGTCTAGACTTCGGGGGCTGGAGGTTCCGGGCAGGCCGGAAGGTCCGGGGGCCGGAAGTTCCGGGCTTTCCAGAAGCTTGTCCCTGCTTCTTCTTCCTTCTCCTCTTCCATGCTTGGCCTTGGTCCTTGGATCCTCCATGGTCGTCTCGGTTGTACTTGAGTATATGCAAGGTGCATGCATGAGGTAGTAGCCATGTCTCACATGTGGAAAGTGACGGTTCGAAGAGGAGTGGGTTCACCTTGTGCCCAATGGCGTATGCTCGAGGTCTCATCGTATGTCCTCTTAGGGCTTGGGGAGTAGTTGAAGTGTACATGGGGATGATCGTAGGATGCTCCACATCATCTCCCCCACTTGGGAAAGATCCGACCTCGGATCGTGATCCTCATCACCATGGAAATAGTTGTCGTGGATGGAGTTTTTGTTGGACGTATATGAAGGCATTGCACTATCCAAGTACTCCAAGGTGTCTCTGGTATGTGGTACATGCAAAATGAGCAAACACAAAGTACACTTGGAAATACAATGGTTAGCGCACACAAAGTGTCCATGAAGTAAGTATGAGTCCGTGCGGCAAGAGTGTGCGTGGCAAGACACATGATGCTTATCCAAAAGATGTAAAATGATACATAAAGCATTCATGGGGCAAATAGAATGGTGCACAAAGCGACAAATTCTACCATTGTGCAAAATGATGTCATAGAGAGACGGTTCATCAATAGCATGAATGTGGCAATGGAGGCTCAATATGTGTATTCTATCATGTAATTGATGGTGGACAATATGATCATGATGTATGAATATGCCATCAAGGAAGATCACAACAAATTTTGTAATGAAGTGCACAAGCTCATATATAATGGATGACATAGAAATACAAGATGCAACAAGGCAATCATAGTGTGAGTCAATCCATGCATAGGGTGCAAACTTGTGGTGAGTATGATATGTCCATCGAGCATGACATGTGGTAGCACAATATACAAATATGGATGCGGTGGTACAAAAATTCAAAGGAGTGTTGATGTACTAAAGCTCGATGTCGTGGCATGAGTGGAGTTCCGGAGGTGTATCCAATAAGTCCGAGCGGTCCTCAATGTGAAGGTCCATAGAGACAATCTTCAATGCTGGTCCTCCCTCCAATAGATGTACCATGTAGACAAGAAGAAGGAGACAACAATGAAAGAATGACCCATCCAATATGCGTAATTGAGGATGGCTCAAAGGGAAGGAGGTTACCTTTAGGAGTTTCTCAAGGATGATGGAGTTTCATGTCTTGTATGCCTTCACATAACCAATATGTCTCGTGATGGTACCGCCTTGTGAATACTCCAAAATGAAAGAACATGAAAAACACTCGGAAAAACAAATGAGGTTAGCGGAAATGCAAAACCTATCATTCGTGTGGTAAGATACCCAACAAGTGTATGCATCATGCTCATCATAAGAAAGTACAAGATGTGGCGTGGTATGAAAGCATATGATGCAACTACAACCAAATACAAGAGGCTCAAATAAACAAGCATGCATCACAAGTAAGGTGTTAAAGTCTCCAAGATCAATAAGCATAGTATGGTTGCACTCAGTACAAGTGGATATGAGAGAGGCAACTAATGGACACAAGAGACAATGATCAAGATATATCATGTGATAGGCAAGAACATATATGTCATCAACCCAAGAAAGCGAGTAAGAGTGGAACATGGGTGATGCAACATAGCAAGCAATCATAGCGATCAAGTCAAGCAAGCTAGTACTGTGAAGATGCAACATACTAGAGGGAATCATGGCAAGCATGTCATGTGTGCAAATAGTGGGCATGAATAATGGACATGACATATCAAAAGCATGAAAGCAAGATATGAGCAAAATATCATCAATGTATTGGCGAGAGGCCATATGTAAATAGCAATGGGACATCATGACTCTCCCAACACAACAATCATCAATAGCATGGGGCACAAACAAATCATGGCAATAGCAACGAGTATCTCCACCAAGCATGAAAATACACATAGAAGTAGCATAATGGTGAATCATTGGTAGATGCAAACAAGGGTCACAATTGCATGGCAAAGGCACAGAAACACGGATAACATGCAAAGTGAACACTGGAAAATGAGCATAAGGTGACAAGTGGTAAATAGCCCTTAGCCATGTGAGAGACAAGTAAAAGAGGTGCGCGTAGTTGTTGTGCAAAGAGAACGGTGGTAAGGACAATTCACGTGATCCCATAGCATGTTTGCTCTCAAGAGCTCGTTTCGTTAACTCTTGGGATTGAGAGGTTAACGAGTATACATGAGTACATACACAAAACAAAGACAAATGGAAAATTGTGTGTGTGTGGTATATGTACACATCATCCATCATGATTTTAAGTGCATCTAGTGCCACCCCTAGTTGGTTTTGGAGTATTGACGAAAAATTTGGTTGAGGGACTAATGCGTTTGTGAGAATTGCAGGATAACACAGGTAGTGTCCCTCATTGATTCGGTTTACCTACCGGAGATGACCCCTAAAAATGTATGAAGACATTGACGACAATGGTGGTATGTGAAGATTTTCATATTGAAGACTATGACATGAGAAGACATTGAGTGAAGACTATGGAGCGCGAAGACTATGTCGTTTCGCTGTTTCCTTTTTCTTCTTTGTTGAGTCATAGGAACCACTGTACTGTTAAGTGGGGTCCAAGTGAACTAAGTCAGGATGACTGAAGTGATGCTCAACCCAAATCCTATGTCTTCGAGCGAAGACAATGAGAGCAAATCTTATCCAGAGCTGGATGAGTCAGCTTTGCTTGTAGCCCAAGTAAAGTTAGCGTGTGTGTTTGAAATCTGACTGTTGGAACACGTGTCAGTTCCTTAGTGACCCAGGGTCATTTCGGACATATCAGGTCAGGTTGCCTAGTGGCTATAAATAGCCCACCCCCTACACCATAAATTGGTGGCTGCTCAGAGTTAGTGCACGGCTTTTGTCGTTTGAGAGCAACCCACCTCGAAGCCTTTGAGAGAGAGAAATCCTTGCGAGGACAAAGCCCAAACACCCAGAGCCAAAGAGTGTTAGGCATCACTCAAGTCTTTCTGTCTGTATGACCTGAAGACTTATTACACTTGCGGACTGTGAATCCTCCAGCCGGTTAGGCATCGCGTTCTGTGCATCCAAGAGTCATTGTGGATCGCCGGTGAACGAAGTCTGTGAAGGTTCGGAAGTCTACCTTGAAGACTTACCAGAGTGATTGGGCAAGGACTGTGTGTCCTTAGCTCAAGGGGAATAAGGTGAAGACGCGGTCTTCTGAGTTGAATCTCAGCCTCCCTAACTAGACGTACAGTTGTCACAGCAACTGGAACTGGTCCAACAAATCCTGTGTCTTCAACAAGTGACTGGTTCTATCTCTTACTCTTCTTACTTACTATTAGTCTTCGTGAAGTCATTGCCTGATTGCCATGCCTGTTTGACGTTACTGTGTGACTACTTGTTCTAATTGGCTTCATACTATCTTCCATCCTGATCCTTACTACTAAGCTGCTATTAGTCTTTGTACTTTCACATTATTGGATACTTGACTATGGTTTGCTTGTTGTAGTTTATCTTCCGCTGCTTACCAATTAGGTCATTTCTATTGCTTGTCTTCGAAACTTCCACATTTTGAAGACTTTCATAAAAATTGCCTATTCACCCCCTCTAGTCGATAACTAGCACTTTCAATTGGTAACAGAGCAAGGTACTCCCTTGTTCTATGTTATTCGGTTTAACCACCTGGAGTTTTAGCTATGTTGACTGTAGGGATAATCAAAGTCTCCGCTTCTTGCCCCGTGTTCGATGGAACTGAATATCCCTACTGGAAGAATAAGATGCGCATGCATCTTGAAGCCATTGATGTCGACCTCTGGTATGTCGTCAAGAACAGTGTTCCCAAAACTGGTGAAGGTGTCACCCCTGCTGATGTCAAGAAGTTCATTCAACTCGACTCTACTGCCAAGAACATCATCTGTGGTCATCTGACCAAAGGATAGTATGGCCGTGTGAGTGCTGTGGAAACATCGAAGCTAGTCTGGGACTGGCTATCCAAGGTCAACGAAGGCGTCTCGACCCAGAGAGATCAGAGGATCAGTGTTCTTAGCAACCTCTTCAACCGCTTCAAGAGAAACGACAATGAAAATGTCCAGCTCACGTTTGATCGCCTCACCCACATCACAAATGAGCTTCATGCTCTCGGCGCCACTGAGATTACCAAGCATGAAATCGTCAAGACACTACTGAGATCTCTTGACAGCTCCTTTGACACCCTTGCCCTCATGATACAAGAACACCCTAACTTCAAGACACTCGATTCGTCTGATATACTTGAGAGGCTCAACACACATGAGTTCCAGCTTTCTGAGAAAAGAGATATCTATGGTCCCAACTATGGTTGAACTCGTGCTTTGAAGGCAAAAGTTGTTTCCTCATCTGAAGAAGAATCTGACTGCAGTTCTGATGATCCTGAAGACACTGGAAAGGATCTTGCTATGCTTGTGAAGAAGTTCCAGAAGTTCACTAAGAAGAAGGGCTTCGGAAAGTCTTCACGATCTAGCTCAGGAAATGATGAAGCTTCCACTCATGACTACAAGAAGAGAACATGTCACAAGTGAAAGAAACCTGGACACTATATCTCTGAGTGTCCATAGTGGGACAATGAGAAGAAGAAGAAGAAAAGCAAAGAATATGATTCTGATGACAAGAAGAAGAAGAAATCTTCAAAATCTTCTTCCAAGTCCTCATCAAGGTCTTCATCACATAAGAAGAGCTCATTTGGCAAGGCTCGTGCTTTTGTTGGCAAGGAGATGGATTCAGAGGAGGAGTCTGCTTCTGAGGAGGCGGAGGTGGAGTCTGAAGAGGAGTCCGACCCTGGCGTTGCAAGTCTGGCTCTAGCCACAGCCTATGTTGCCAAGTCCATCTTCAACACTGAAGACAATGACTTCCACACCAACGCTGAAGCTGGCGACAAGGACAATCCTGCTCCCACCTACTGCTTCATGGCATGTGGTGCCATGGTAAAATCATGTGATGCTTACTTTCAAACATCAAGTGAAGATGACTCTGATTGTGAATCCAAACCCAGCTACAAAACACTTGCTAAAATTGCAACTGAACAAAAAAAGCTATGGAACATACTCAAAAACTGTTAGACAAAAGCGATGACATGTTGGACGCGGAAATGACACGTTCACAGTCCTTAGTTGAAGACATAAAAAATCTTGATGCTAAGTACCAAGAACTTGAAAGTCGTCATGAAACACTCTCAACCACTTATGAAAAGCTCTCCTATGATTATCTTCAAAGGAAGCAAGAGCTTGAGAAATTGAGAGTGGCTCATGAAGATCTTCAAAAAGAGAATGAGTCACTCCGCGCTCAACAGATCAGTCCCGCTCAGGATGGATTTGAACCACCATGTCTAAAATGCATTGAGCGTGATAACGCTAACTCTGTTGCTGAATGTTCCACTACTGCTACTGTTGCATTGTCTTCAACTACTGATGTGGTCACTAACCCCTCTGCGGAGGATGCCACTACTATTGCTGATGAAAATGCTAGGTTGAAGACATTGCTTGAAACAGGGATGTATAAAAGTCTGAAAGGACATCAGACACTTTGTGATGTCCTCAAAAAGCAAATTCTGAACCGAAACCCTAGGAAAGAGGGTGTTGGGTTCGAGAGGAAAATGAATGTTGATGGGTCGTACTGGAAGCCTGAGCAGTACCCCAAAACCACATGGGTTGCTGCAAAGGAACCTTCAGTAGATCCATCCACCTTATCTGGTTTCACTTGCGCTAACCCTATCATCATTGATGAATCCTTTGATGCAAACTATAAGATGTTCAAGAATCAGAATGGTGAAGTGTTTGCCAGGTATATTGGTACTAACTGTAGGAATGGACCACCTATGAAGAAGATTTGGGTTCCCAAAAGCTGTATTGAGAATCTTCCTGTGAATGTCATCATGACACCACCAAGGAAGAAGACAAACCCCAGACCTATGGCTTCATATGGCCCAAAGGCTTCATACAAATACAGGACTCACCTGAGTCACCCTAACGCCAATGTGTTGCAGGGAAACCATACTCAGACTTATGAATATGAGCGTGTGTCTTCAAACCGCTATGTTCATAGAACTAAGAACTTTTCTGCTTATTCATATGAGCATCATTCATCTCCTACAAGGCTATTTGCTAGGGCTCCAAAGCCGAAGTTCTCAGATGCTGCACTTAGACTCATTGCTTCTAAGCCACCCCTGAAGATGTGGGTGGTGAAGAAGAATTAACTTTCTTTTGCAGGGAAGGTCTCCAGCCAGTAATCAAAGGCGTCCGATGCTATTGCTGGGGACCTAAAACACATTAAGGGACGCATGATAAAATGGTCGTACTATGTATTTCACATCTGAATCGCTTACCAGTCATACTATGAGTCCTGACCTTGATCTAAGCTGTGATAATCCTCGTGTGCGTCAAATGCTTATGCTTCACAACTCTCTTTGTGAAGCATATCCTCCTAACTGCACTGTAGGGTATGACACCTCATGCTTCAGAATGGATTATGGACAGCGGATGCACTAATCATATGACTGGTGATCGAAGTCTTCTCATGGACTCAACCTTACGTCCATCAGACAAGAGTCACATCACATTTGCTGACACTGGTAAAAGCAAGGTATTGGGTCTAGGTAGAGTTGCAATCTCAAAGGATCAACACATGGATAAAGTGATGCTTGTTGAATCCCTGGGTTTCAACTTAATGTCTGTCTCAATGCTTTGTGACTTGAACATGATTGTGCTATTCGGAAAATATCGTTGCCTTGTACTAATGGAATCTGACAAGTCTCTAGTCTTTGAAGGGTATCGGAAAGATGATCTATACATGGTAGATTTCTCAGCAGGTCCACAGCTTGCCGTATGTCTTCTTGCAAAAGCTTCAGAATGCTGGCTCTGGCATCGGAGGCTGGGGCATGCTGGCATGAGGAACTTACACACACTCGTCAAGAAGAAGCATGTCATAGGCATCGAGGGTGTCAAGTTCAAGAAGGATCATTTTTGTGGTGCCTGCGAAGCTGGAAAGATGACTAGGGCCAAGCATCCCTCGAAGACAATCATGACGACATCTCAACCCTTTGAGCTGTTACACATGGACTTATTTGGCCCTACTCACTACTCTACCCTCACAACAACTGCTTGTCTCTATGGCTTCGTCATTGTTGATGACTACTCAAGATATACATGGGTGCACATAATTCTCTACAAGACTGAAGTGCAAGATGTCTTCAGACGCTTCGCCAATCGAGCCATGAACAATTATGGCGTCAAGATCAAGCATATCAGAAGTGACAACGGCACTGAGTTCAAGAACACCGGACTTGATCTTTATATCTAGATACAATGGGAATCACTCATGAGTTCTCTGCTCCATACACACCTTAGCAAAATGGCATCGTAGAGCGCAAGAACGGAACCCTCATTGAGATGGCTTGAACAATGCTCGACGAGTACAAGACACCAAGAAAGTTCTGGCTTGAAGCTATTGATACAGCATGTCACATCATCAACCGTGTTTACATCCATAAGCTTCTGAACAAAACATCCTATGAGCTCCTTACTGGCAAGAAGCCAAATGTCAGCTACTTCAGAGTATTTGGAGCTAAGTGCTGGATCAAGGATCCCCATCACAAGTCAAAATTTGCACCTAAAGCTCACGAAGGCTTCATGCTCGGTTATGGAAAGGACTCTCACTCTTACAGAGTCTTCAACCTCTATCTCTACAAAATAGTCGAAACTGTGGACGTGCGATTTGATGAAACCAATGGTTCACAAAGAGAGCTCCTGCCAAGTACACTAGACAAAGCTCCGCCCAGCAAATCTATCAAGCTGATGGGAACTGGTGAAATCATGCCTTCTGAAGCACAGCCTGAAGAGGAACTTATCATTTCTGCACCTAACCAACCTGAAGACAATGCTCAGTCTGAAGACAATTCCCCCAATGATGACAATGATCAGCAAGAGCAAGGTCTTCGTCCAGTTCATCCTCGAGTTGCAAATTAAGTACAAATTGAGAAGATAATTGATAGCATCAATGCACCTGGTCCACTTACTCGCTCAAGAGCAACACAGTTAGCAAATTTTTGTGGGCACTTTTCTTTTGTGTCAATATCAGAACCCAAGAAAGTTGCTGAATCCTTTATGGAACCTAAATGGATACAAGCTATGCAAGAAGAACTTCAACAGTTCAAGCTAAACAATGTTTGGGAACTTGTCAAGCGTCCTGACCCTCGCAAGCATAACATTATTGGCACAAAATGGATATATCGAAACAAGCAAGATGAGCATGGTCAAGTCATCAAAAACAAAGCACGTCTGGTGGCTCAAGGATATACTCAAGTTGAAGGAATTGACTTTGATGAAACATTTGCTCCTGTGGCTAGGCTTGAAGCTATTCGCATACTGCTAGCCTATGCTAACCACCACAACATCTTGCTATATCAAATGGATGTGAAGAGTGCATTTCTCAATGGCAAGATTGAAGAAGAAGTATACGTAGCTCAACCACCTGGCTTTGAAGATCCAAAACATCCTGATATGGTGTACAAGCTAAACAAAGCATTGTATGGCCTCAAACAAGCTCCTCGCGCTTGGTATGATACGATCAAAGACTTCCTGAAGAGCAAAGGCTTCAAACCTGGATCCCTCGATCCCACACTCTTCACGAAGACATATGATGGTGAACTGTTTGTGTGCCAAATATATGTGGATGACATTATCTTCGGCTGCACCAACCAGAAGTATAGTGATGAGTTTGGATACATGATGCAAGAGCAATATCAGATGTCCATGATGGGTGAGCTGAAGTTCTTCCTTGGTCTTCAAATTCGTCAGCAAAGGAATGGCATCTTCATATCTCAAGAAAAATACCTCAAAGATTGTCTGAAGAAGTTTGGAATGGAAGATTGCAAAGGTTACACGACGCCAATGCCAGCCAAACACCATCTGGGTCCTGACGACAATGGTAAAGAGTTCGATCAAAAGGTATACCGCTCCATGATTGGTTCCTTACTTTACCTATGTGCATCTAGGCCAGATATTATGCTTAGTGTTTGCATGTGTGCTCGATTCCAAGCGGCACCAAAGGAATCGCATCACTTAGCTGTGAAGCGAATTCTTCGATATTTGGCTTACACCCCAACACTCGGATTATGGTATCCAAAGGGCTCAAAATTTGATTTGGTTGGATTCTTGGATGCTGATTATGCTAGTGACAAGGTGGATCGCAAGTCTACATCAGGCACATGTCACTTTCTGGGACGATCACTTGTCTGTTGGTCTTCAAAGAAGCAGAACTATGTATCACTCTCAACTGTTGAATCTGAATACATTGCTGCTGGATCTTGCTGCCCTCAGCTTCTATGGATGAAGCAAACTCTCAAGGACTATGGTATCAATCTACAACAAGTACCTCTCTTCTGCGACAACGAAAGCGCCATCAAGATTGCGAACAATCCAGTCCAGCACTCGAAGACAAAGCACATTGAAATTCGTCATCGCTTTCTCAGAGATCATGTCATGAAGAAAGATATTGACATCATTCACGTCAACACTGAAAGCAACTGGCAGATATCTTCACAAAGCCCTTGGATGAGAAAAGGTTTTGCAAGTTACGGTGTGAGCTAAAAATCTTGGAATCCTCAAATGTCCTGTGATCAGGCACACATCCTAACACTTATGCATGTTGATGACTTAGATGTGCAACACACGAAGTAAAGTATAGCTTCAATCAATGAAGACTTACATTCTGAGTGTGAATACATTAACGTGGAATTTGACTTCGGAGCGCCATGATAATTGTGCGTCGTGTCTGGGTATAATACTTCCTATACGGTGGGTAACGCCACCACCAAATTTCTCTATTTCAAGTGTTTTACTCATGGCGTTATTTTTGCTATGTCTTCGCATTTGGTTTGTCTTCAATTTCAACTTATCTTCATGATTTTCTTCACTATGATTTGATTGCTTTCTGATATACATACTAGTGTTCTGTCCTCTACAGCATTCACTTATAACTATGTCTTCCTAGTTGAATCTTTTGAACTAAGTGAATGTGATCGGACCCTAATCTCTCTATGCTTTCTATCTCAAACTCTATCTGTCCAAATCATATGCATTCTATTGAAACTGTCGAATGTCTTCTCTGCATCCTAGTCAGCACAAGACACAGAGACAAACATTAAGTCTGTTTTAAATGATTCATCCTTATTGTTTGAAATCCAGAGAAGCCGGAACAACCATCCGACAAACCTGGCGGGCATGGGAACGTGGGACAACTCTGAGTATGTTGCATGCTTGCCACGTGCCCCTCAGATGTGAACCGCCAGGGGCACCTGGGTAATTGCGTTGTGCCACACACTTCCTTATAAATACATGTTCCCTGCGGTAAAGAAAACTTTCTTCCACCTCTCCACCTCGTCAAAACCCTAGCGCCACCGCTAGCTCTCGACGACGCCAGCGACGAAGCGCTTAGCTGCCGCGACTTCTCCGACGCCGTCCTCACGCCGGCCGCGGACATCGTCCTCTCCGCCGCCGCCGTAGGTGTTCTCCGTCGCCAAGTTAGGGCACGGTGGATTGAACTGCTCGGTCTCCTGTTCATCCCATCTAGCAGTTCTTCGTGTGGTAAATACAACTCTATTTTTACCATCTTTTTGATCCTCAAAGATTCATCCTATTTACCAAAATTGGTTTCTGCCTATACAATGTTAGATCTATCCTGTCTGCATCTCATACTGCCTAGTATATTCACTTAAGCTTCATATCTAGTTAGATTCCTCACTTGTACTTATTCACGGATTCGTACAAATCTGGAACCAACTCTCAACATATAAGTGAATGTCTTCGCATCATGAGGTCAATGTCTTCAAACTGATTTATCTTCAAAATCTTCTGAGAATGCATATGACCTCTTCCCCTTCCCTCGCATCTCTAATGCTGTCACGTGTACATGTCCGTGGGAGAATCCCTTGGTTCTCATAGTCTGCATTCGTTTGCAGAATTCTTACAGCTTCACATTAACTCTCCCGAAGCTAGTTCCTGTTTGTCCAGCAAGCGAAAGCCTTTGAAGCCTTTGAACATGTTGAAGCCATTCAGTTTGAAGTTCATGGCTGCAGAGAAATCAGTAAGGAAGGGTGGCAGACAGCGTCGTGGGGGAACATCAAGAGATGTGCCTGATGACCTCCCAGAGCTTTACAAGACAGATCCTGAAGAGAATTATCATCAGCGCAAGACACGAATCCAATGGATTCGACGATATTGGGCTGAACAATGGTTCAAATACAAGTTCGTGACCCAGGAATATGCTGAGAAGAATTCTATCAAAAGTCCTTGGGGTGATATTCTCTATCGAGGCCTTCAACCCAAGAACAGAGCTGAAGCTATTTCACAGGGTTTCTATCCTTGTATGGTGCGTGGACCTCAGCCTGAAAATGCCGACTCATCGTCATTGCGCTGGTGTCGTGACAATAATCTCTTCAAGCGCAACTTCCAGCACGCAAAAGCATCGGCCAAGGAAAACAAGAAGTCGTTGGGATTAGACTTCAACCCTGGTCCCTCTGCTCCCCGTGCCGACGGCTCAAGTGATGCAGAACCCAATGTCGTCGGTCCCTTCTACAACCTTGATGACCTCATCACTCACATCTTGGTCCAAGGTGCCAAAGTGGATCATTCTGATGATGATGCTGACACTGATGAAGCCCCAGCTCCTCCTCCAAAGTCGCAGAAGCCAAAGAAGGCTAAGGCTTCAAGATCAGCTCCTCCTCCAAAAGCTTCACGTGCGAAGCCACTGGCCACTGCACCTCCTAAAGACAGTGTGCAGTCTGAAGATCTATCACGTATCTCCAAGAAGACAGAGAAGAAAAAGGAAATCATCAAGCATACTCATCAGACATTGACTCCTACTGCCATTCTGCGAGAAGAGCACATTGATCTGTCCAGCGATGAAGATCTTGCAGATGATGCTCTTGAGCAACTGATCAAGAGCAAGGAAGAAGCAGAGATCTTCAATAATTTGCCTCTCTTTGATGTGACAATCATCCATAACTTCATTGATGAGTGGGTTGACACCCCAAATCTCAGCTTTGAAGATCTGCAACTTCCCATTGGCCTCAGCGTCTCCTTCAATGGCGCCATTGCTTCTGAGCTAGCTCTTGCTCAGCGCATCGTTGAACTGAAGCACAAGATCGACTATGAGAAAGCTGTCACATCCCTGGTCCTGTTATGCACTAGGCTAGACCCTCATGTGTGCATCATGTTTAAATTCAAATGAAATTTGAATTGGGGAATTTTCAAAGCCTCAGAAACCTTCTAAAAATGATCAACATTAAAATCTTCTAAAAGAAGTCCAAGAAAATGTTCCTTTTCAGCTTTGAAAAATATTGGCATGAGGTAAAGTGCAAACCAATATTTTTGGAGTGACTGAAACATTTATTTTGGGCCTTTGAGTTAATTCAATAGCTATTTGCATTGGATATATATATTATATATAATTAATATATGTCCAATAATTCTGGAACATTTTATGTGGTTTGGTATATTTTAACTCTAGCCACATAACTATTTTCAGGATTTTATAAAATGGTTTAGTATTTTACTAAACTAAAACAACACAGAACAAAATAGATAAATAAAAAACAGAAATAGAAAGAGAGAAAAGGACTACCTGGCGCTCACCTGGTAGCCCACCTGGCCCAACAGCACGGCCCAGCCCATCTCCACCCCCCCTGTCATCTTCCTCCCTGCCAGGAGGACAGACACCGCGACGCCGCCAGCGCGCGCCACCTCCTGCTTCCCCTGGCCACCTCCTGCTTCCTCCCCGAGCCCTCTAGCGACGCCACGGAGTCGTCCCCGACCGCTGTCCCTCTCTCTGCTCGCTCTGGCTCTCTCCCCCTCTCGATTTGGAGCACCACCGAGAGCCACCGGAGGGCGCCGCCGTCGCATCCATAGCCACCGGCCACCCCTCGCCCTTCCGATGAGCTCAGGAGCTCCGTCCCGACCCCATGGAGCTGCACACCGACGCACGCGACCAGAGGAGGCCCCAGTCGACCGGAGCATCGTCGTCTTCATCCCCGGTGCCCGGAGATCGCCGCCGTAAATTCGCCGTCGCAGAAGCTTCCCCGAGCTCGCCGACCCCTCCGTCCAGTCCACTGTGAGCCCCTCTTCCTCTTCCCCCTTCCCTCAAGCTCGCGCTCATCCCCTAGCCTCTTCCTCCACCGCGGCCGAGAGTTTCTTGCCGCCGGCCATGGCATGGCCGTGGCCACAGCCACCGCAGCTCGTTTCCGAGCCCACTGTCGTGCTCACCGCGATCTCGGGAGTCCGTAGCACGCCCCAGCTCCTCCTGCCGTGCTCCCTAACCCCGACCCGAGCTCGCCCGAGCTCCGGCCGCCGCCGAGGTCGACGCCGTGCTCAACTCCGGCCACCTCCGCTCCAGCCGCCTCCACCACTGGAAGCGCCACTCCGCCAGCTCCCCGTAGATGCTCCCCGCGCCCCAAACCCTGGCCTGTAGCGCAATCCCGATGCGGACGCCGCCGCGATCTGAGGTCGCCGGCGGTTAACGCCGGCAGCTGACGTGGCGATGTCATTAAACGCTAATGACGCCCTAACCAACCCCCTAGGCCACTGACTGTGGGCCCCACCCCTGGTCAAACCCCAGTCAGCGCTGGGTTTGACCGGGATTAGCTCCTGTGTCACTGACGTGTGGCCCCCACACGTCAGGTTTGACCCGAGCCAGCCCAGTTGACTCTGCTGACGTCACCGTGACGTGGTGCTGACGCCATAATTCATTTCTGGATTTATATTATTCAGGAAATTCCAGAAAATTGTAAAAACTTCTAAAAATAATAGAAATTCAACCGTAGCTCCAAATTAAATAATTTATATATGAAAAATTATCAGAAAAATTCAAGGAATCCATCTGTACCATTTTCATGCATGTTAGAACAACTTATAGCTGCTGTTTAGCACAAATCAATTAAAGGGCATTTAAATAATCATATATGGAGTTGGAATTTGAATCATGTATTCAAACCAACCTCATTTAAATCATAGCTAGGTGCATTAGCTCAAAACACATTCATATTGCCATGTCATAGCATGCATCATATTGTGCATTGCATTGATCGTGTTTCTTCTGTGTTTGCCGGTGTTGTTCCCCCTCGGTAGACGTTGTACCGACGATGTGATCGTTGACACTGATGAAGACTCAATGTTATCTTCAGAAGTGCCAGGCAAGCAAAACCCCCTTGTTCATTCCGATACAATCCTACTCTCTCGCTCCTGCTCTCTTTTACTGCTTTAGGACAACATCAATTCATCTGTTACTTGCTGCGGTAGCTGAACCCCTTTATCCTTTGCATGACCTGTCATTGCCACAGTAAATAGATGAAACCCACTAGCATGAGTAGGAGTTGTTTGAGCCCTGTTGCGCCTACTCATTCATGCTTGCTTGTCATGCCTGCTACTGCTTAGAGTTGAGTCAGGTCTGATTCATCGGGGATGAATCAGAGGCGGGTGGACATGTCCTACTGTGTGTGAGCTAAGTGTGTGAACACGTTTTGGTAAAGGTAGCGGTGAGAGGCCATGTAGGAGTACATGGTGGGTTGTCTCATTGCAGCCGTCCTCAGGAACTGAGTTCTGTGTTTGTGATCCATGATTCAGCTACTACCATACATTGGGCCCTGAAATATGACCCCGCTCGACTTCTTATTCACCCTAGTCCTCTGTCCAGGAGTTGCAAGTAGTTTCTGGTGTTTGTAGCTTACCGGAGGCCGTGGACAGCGCTGACCGTAGGGGTGGGCTGTGATGCGGTAGGTACGTGGCACGGTGTACCGGATGCCCGTTTGGTATCTCGGGAACCCTGTTCACATCGTTTGGGGCTGTGAGCGAAACTCCGGCCGGATCTCCTCATGGATGGAACCCGAATAGGCGATAAACCTGGACTAGAGACTTGAGTGTTTAGGTAGGTCGTGGTCTACACCCACGTCGGCTTTCGCTTGAAGTCTGCCGAGCACATGTCGTGTGCAGACGCTAAGTGGTGGAAACATGTATGAAGAAGTACACCCCTGCAGGGTTAACATCATCTATTCGAATAGCCGTGTCCGCGGAAAAGGACTTCTGGGTTGCTTATATCAGTTCATAGACAAGTGAAAGTGGATACTCTAAAATACGCAAGATAAGCGTGAGTGCTATGGATGGCGCTCTCGTAGGGAGACGGGAGCGGATCCATAGTGGTGTATTGATATGGGGGATATGTGGACTCGTGTGCGCCACCTCAAAAGAGTTACATTGCAGTCGTAGTTCAGGATAGCCACCGAGTCAAAGCTGGCTTGCTGCAGTTAAACCCCACCATCCCCTTGGTTGATAATGATGCATATGTAGTTAGTTCTGATGTAAGTCTTGCTGGGTACATTTGTACTCACGTTTGCCTATTTTATGTTTTTGCAGAGAGACTTCGGTCTCACTAGTAGTTTCGCGTGGACTTCGACGTTTAGCTTGTTACCTCAGCTACGATCTTGTGCCCTCGGCAGGATCTGATAGATAGTCAGGCTTTCAAGCCTTTTTCATTTATAGATGTCTGTACTCAGACATGATAGCTTCCGTTTGTGTTTGATTTGTATGCTCTGATTGTTGGGTCATGAGACCCATGTTTGTAATATCTCGCTCCTCGGAGCCTATTGAATAAATTACTTGAGTCGTAGAGTCATGTTGTGATGCCATGTTGTATTTGCACATATCGAGCATATTGTGTGTATGTTATTGAAATGCTTGGTATGTGTGGGATCTGACCATCTAGTTGTTTATCTTTAGTAGCCTCTCTTACGGGGAAATGTCTCCTAGTGTTTCCACCGAGCCATGGTAGCTTTCTACTGCTCCGGAACACTTAGGCTGGCCGGCATGTGTCCTTCTTCGTTCCTGTGTCTGTCCCTTTGGGGAAATGTCACGCATTGAGTACCGGAGCCCTGTTAGCCCGCTACAGCCCGGTTTACCGGAGTCCTGCTAGCCCAGTGCTACAGCCCGGACCCACTTGCTGATGACCGACACGTTCGATGCTGGGTCATGGATGCATGTCCCTGTAAGTCTATGCCACTTTGGGTTTACGACTAGTCATGTCAGCCCGGGCTCTTTATCATATGGATGCTAGCGTCATCATCATATACGTGAGCCAAAAGGTGCAAACGGTTCCGGGGAAAGGTAAGGCGACACCCGTGGAATACCGTGCGTGAGGCCGCAAAGTGATATGAGATGTTACATGCTAGATCGATGTGGCATTGAGTCGGGGTCCTGACAGCGTTGGTATCAGAGCTTGACTGCCTGTAGGATTACAAAGCCAAACTGGTCGAAGTTGAGTCTAGAAATTCTTTAGTTATATAAGGGAATTGATTGGGATGGAACGTAAGGCTCTTTTACTCCTTATACCTCATGGCCTTCTGATCTGAGTCATCATCTTCTCTTCTACAGGGATTAAGAACTAGGCTTTCTCTTCTTTCTATTAGGATCACGTGTTACTAATCCGTAGACTTATAAGATTGTTGGATTAAGCTTGAGTTCAGTTCCTACTACTTCTGTATGTTATCTGTTGATCTCGATACCTTGATATTGTGCTTTTGAGTGGTTATGCCACCATTTTTGTGAATGTCTCAAATCTTTTTTGAGCATTTACAGCCGTTACGCTGTCCGAGTCATCTCAGGTCTCTAAACAGTCTGATGCACTTGCAAATTCCTTCCTCCCATTTCAATGTTCCTTTGGGCCAGATTAACCACACTAATCAGTGAGTTGAGGTACTCTGTTACCTTGACATATATGTTGGAGATATTATTATGACCCTAGGTGTCTTAGGGGATCATCTAGTGGTCTAGCCATGATCTGTGTTCCCAGTGTGATGATTGTGGCCTTTATTCTCGGAAGCATCCCGTGATGCTACTTAGTAGTAGGTATTCTATTTCTGGGTTTTGAACCCGAGATTCACTCTACCTACTTCATGTTGATAGTAATTGCTAGTGCCTTTAGGATATTAGTAACCTTTGCGATAGTCCTTGAAGTCTGTGGTATCTTCTTCTTCCAAATACCATGAACTACTTATGGCAGAAGTTCCTCGTTGAACTGAAATATCACAACAGGATTATTTTTGATGAGTTCTCCATTATATATTGTGGCTCTGCCAGTTCTACCTTTCTGCATGGGTTATCCGGAAGAAACATGTTGAACTTGGTTCAACATGCTAAACCATGCATCCACAACTCAGAAAATTGTATGTTCCTTTGAGTTGTCCCTCTTTAGTTGTCTACTGACCTTCGTCTATCAATTGATAGTCAAGAGTATGCGTGCGTTCGTTTATCGATGCCTATTACTCTTGTGGTCCGTCAAGCCATTCTATCACAGAATGACTAGGAGAAACAAACTCCAGTACCTCTTCCATATCCAGGATTGGGTCAAAGAAGTTGTGCTCCGCAGATCAAATTGCTAATCCAGCTTTTGTTCTGTTCTACCTTGGAGTATTACCATCTTTATATCGGGATTGTTATAGGAATTGCACACCATCCTATGAACTCTTGGTACAGTGATACTTCTTGCCATCATTAGTCATTCCTCGGTCTTCGTGTTGATGCAACCGGAATACCGACAAATGAATTGTGATGTGTGAAATCAATACGCCTAGCAACCTCGTTGCTGGGTAGTTAAAGGACAATAATTTCATTCTTAGTGTGTTGGTTATTGAATCATCATTCTAAGATTGATCGTGCTACCTAGTCCATTCTCCTGGTGCACTCCTTGATCGATGAGTTAGGATTATTCCAAATCCCTCGATCTTTGATCATATTGTCTTGCCCTAAAAAGCAAGATTGTTCTCGAGCTTAGTAACATACCGGTGGTTCGTGACTTTCCAAATATCTTCTTGGAAGTGTTACTGGGTTGTCACCTGAATGTTTTGTTGAGCTCGTGATCAAGTTGGTTTCTTGTGAACCACCTTCTCTCCAAGAATCGGTGTTAGATATCCCTGAGCTAGTTGGTTAAGCTAGACAACAACTTGGAGAGTTGGGAGATAAAAGCTTGCCTGACTTAACTCGTTCCAAAGGGATATTCTTGTGTAGTGTGTGTTGAAGAAAGATGATATCTTCATCGATTGGTCCCTGTGATCAGTTGCTGGACCTATTGTCTTATCAATCCTTTGATTTGAGTGTGGGCTATCGTCAAATCAAATCAGTACCAACGATGCTCGTAATGTTGTCTTATTCGTGGTTGATCCCTCGAGCATACACCATTACATCTTTGGTCTGACCAATGCTATCACCGTGTTCACTTAACTATGGAATTCCTTTTAAAAAGGAAACCTAGATGAATTGTTGTTGAGCCAATTGACAACATCCTTATCTCCTCCATGATTTTGTTGAACATTAAGCTAGTGTTGGAAACTTTTGAAAGCATTTGTTCATGCTAGCTCATGAAGCATATGTTTGGATGAAGGTAGTGACTTCCTTTAATTCATGTGCATCTGTTGCAAGTTGCTGCCGTGGATTCGAGAAAGTCAATGTTGCTTTCTTTGGAATCATTCCAAATCAGTCATGCACACGTGCGAAGAATGCTGTGGTTTGAAGACTTGCAACCTTCAATCTATATGTATCCCTAGCACACCAAGCCACTGATTGATTTGTTCAAGGAGAAGGAGTTCCTTCATAAGAGCTAATCCGGACTTATGTAAGGACTTCGATACCCTCGCTGATGGTTCCCAACCAGAACTCGGTAGTGTTTTATTGTAAGACTACCATGTGGGCATGCTTGTCTGGGACAACATGTTCACATGTTTGTAGCAGAACCAGCTCATGTTTTGGAGCTTGCTATCGTAGTTCATCTCCCGAGAATCCCGCAACGTCATCTCGTCGATTTGTGTTGCAAACTTTCATTTTTCTTCCTAGACTCGATGGGTCTGGAATATTCTGACACCAACCAGATCTGAATCTCAGGCAGATATGATGGTTGGAACATTTCCCCAAGAACTATAATATTGGTCTCTCAATAACCGGCAAGGTGGATGTCGTGGCCAACACACCCATCCGGTAGACCTATTATTATAGTATCTTGTTTGAGGAAGTTGGCCACCTCCCCATAGGGATTTCGTAGGATTACTCCCTAGTTACCCCTATGGATTTCTGAGATCCCGAAGTCCGACCTTTTTACTTGATGTTCTAGATATCAAACCATATCTATGAATGGGTTACACTAGCACATCAAGGAGAACATTAGAAGCGGAGTACTAAATGTCTCTCGGTCGATCATCCAGATTTTATTTCCTTGGCCTCACTAAGGTGAAATATGAGAAAGTGTTATCTTTCTTTGCATCTGCATCATCCATCATCATTCATCATGGTAGCAAGTTGTGTTGCCAGGATCCTTGACACGGATGTTGGTAAAACCTTGATGAATATGGAAATGCTCAAGTTCTTGAGAGCACGCTCAAGCGCTAGGTGTTATCATCGACGCTAAATGGGATTCCTCTCAGTTTACTCAGCAATGCTATGACCTTTTCAACCTGTGAATTAACTCTCTAGTGTTGGGTTCTTCCCCAGTTACCAGAATCATTCCCAGCATTTGCATTTTGTTCCCAGCTTGCACCGGCAATGTGCCATTCTACCATGGGTCTCTTCCATTTCCGGTGGTAAGCAAATTCATCCATTACGCTGTCTTCAACAAGGTAATCCACATCATCCAAGTCCGAGTATGCCATTCTACCGACCCCCCTCCAAACGATCGGTCGAAAATTGCCTTAGGTTGGTTTAAAGAGTCTCAATGATCTCTGAATCAAAGGTAATTCTTTTTGCCACTTAAGGGGATATTTCTATGAGTCACCTTCCCTAAGGTGCATCGTTATGGTATTATGGAAACTCAACTCCTCGCTACGTTGACAACCGTTCACCACCCTCTTAGGTGTGGAATCATTGTCTACCTAGTGAACCTTCGTCATCTGTTCCACCCCATTCCTCTAGAGGTGTGCTTCGTCTCTCAGCTCGAGAGATGTTGCTATGTCCCATTCCGTGAGTTAATCCTGAGTTGTTCGTTCTTTGAGAAGATTAATTCTTCTAGAGTTTTCCTTCCCTCTTCTTGTCATGTTAGTTGGAGTTCTCAGAGAAAGACTTCGAGACAATGATGGTGATCAAATCAACGCTCTTATGAAGTGCACCCTGGATCGTGAAGATTATACTAGTTTGCGTTACCCCTTCACCTTACCCTACGCTTGAATCTCGGGACGAGATTTTTGTTTAGTGGGGGTGAGTTGTCACATCCCTGGTCCTGTTATGCACTAGGCTAGACCCTCATGTGTGCATCATGTTTAAATTCAAATGAAATTTGAATTGGGGAATTTTCAAAGCCTCAGAAACCTTCTAAAAATGATCAACATTAAAATCTTCTCAAAGAAGTCCAAGAAAATGTTCCTTTTCAGCTTTGAAAAATATTGGCATGAGGTAAAGTGCAAACCAATATTTTTGGAGTGACTGAAACATTTATTTTGGGCCTTTGAGTTAATTCAATAGCTATTTGCATTGGATATATATATTATATATAATTAATATATGTCCAATAATTCTGGAACATTTTATGTGGTTTGGTATATTTTAACTCTAGCCACATAACTATTTTCAGGATTTTATAAAATGGTTTAGTATTTTACTAAACTAAAACAACACAGAACAAAATAGATAAATAAAGAACAAAAATAGAAAGAGAGAGAAGGACTACCTGGCGCTCACCTGGTAGCCCACCTGGCCCAGCAGCACGGCCCAGCCCATCTCCACCCCCCCCCTGTCGTCTTCCTCCCTGCCAGGAGGACAGACACCGCGACGCCGCCGCGCGCGCCACCTCCTGCTTCCCCTGGCCACCTCCTGCTTCCTCCCCGAGCCCTCTAGCGACGCCACGGAGTCGTCCCCGACCGCTGTCCCTCTCTCTGCTCGCTCTGGCTCTCTCCCCCTCTCGATTTGGAGCACCACCGAGAGCCACCGGAGGGCGCCGCCGTCGCATCCATAGCCACCGGCCACCCCTCGCCCTTCCGATGAGCTCAGGAGCTCCGTCCCGACCCCATGGAGCTGCACACCGACGCACGCGACCAGAGGAGGCCCCAGTCGACCGGAGCATCGTCGTCTTCATCCCCGGTGCCCGGAGATCGCCGCCGTAAATTCGCCGTCGCAGAAGCTTCCCCGAGCTCGCCGACCCCTCCGTCCAGTCCACTGTGAGCCCCTCTTCCTCTTCCCCCTTCCCTCAAGCTCGCGCTCATCCCCTAGCCTCTTCCTCCACCGCGGCCGAGAGTTTCTTGCCGCCGGCCATGGCATGGCCGTGGCCACAGCCACCGCAGCTCGTTTCCGAGCCCACTGTCGTGCTCACCGTGATCTCGGGAGTCCGTAGCACGCCCCAGCTCCTCCTGCCGTGCTCCCTAACCCCGACCCCGAGCTCGCCCGAGCTCCGGCCGCCGCCGAGGTCGACGCCGTGCTCAACTCCGGCCACCTCCGCTCCAGCCGCCTCCACCACTGGAAGCGCCACTCCGCCAGCTCCCCGTAGATGCTCCCCGCGCCCCAAACCCTGGCCTGTAGCGCAATCCCGATGCGGACGCCGCCGCGATCTGAGGTCGCCGGCGGTTAAACGCCGGCAGCTGACGTGGCGATGTCATTAAACGCTAATGACGCCCTAACCAACCCCCTAGGCCACTGACTGTGGGCCCCACCCCTGGTCAAACCCCAGTCAGCGCTGGGTTTGACCGGGATTAGCTCCTGTGTCACTGACGTGTGGCCCCCACACGTCAGGTTTGACCCGAGCCAGCCCAGTTGACTCTGCTGACGTCACCGTGACGTGGTGCTGACGCCATAATTCATTTCTGGATTTATATTATTCAGGAAATTCCAGAAAATTGTAAAAACTTCTAAAAATCATAGAAATTCAACCGTAGCTCCAAATTAAATAATTTATATATGAAAAATTATCAGAAAAATTCAAGGAATCCATCTGTACCATTTTCATGCATGTTAGAACAACTTATAGCTGCTGTTTAGCACAAATCAATTAAAGGGCATTTAAATAATCATATATGGAGTTGGAATTTGAATCATGTATTCAAACCAACCTCATTTAAATCATAGCTAGGTGCATTAGCTCAAAACACATTCATATTGCCATGTCATAGCATGCATCATATTGTGCATTGCATTGATCGTGTTTCTTCTGTGTTTGCCGGTGTTGTTCCCCCTCGGTAGACGTTGTACCGACGATGTGATCGTTGACACTGATGAAGACTCAATGTTATCTTCAGAAGTGCCAGGCAAGCAAAACCCCCTTGTTCATTCCGATACAATCCTACTCTCTCGCTCCTGCTCTCTTTTACTGCTTTAGGACAACATCAATTCATCTGTTACTTGCTGCGGTAGCTGAACCCCTTTATCCTTTGCATGACCTGTCATTGCCACAGTAAATAGATGAAACCCACTAGCATGAGTAGGAGTTGTTTGAGCCCTGTTGCGCCTACTCATTCATGCTTGCTTGTCATGCCTGCTACTGCTTAGAGTTGAGTCAGGTCTGATTCATCGGGGATGAATCAGAGGCGGGTGGACATGTCCTACTGTGTGTGAGCTAAGTGTGTGAACACGTTTTGGTAAAGGTAGCGGTGAGAGGCCATGTAGGAGTACATGGTGGGTTGTCTCATTGCAGCCGTCCTCAGGAACTGAGTTCTGTGTTTGTGATCCATGATTCAGCTACTACCATACATTGGGCCCTGAAATATGACCCCGCTCGACTTCTTATTCACCCTAGTCCTCTGTCCAGGAGTTGCAAGTAGTTTCTGGTGTTTGTAGCTTACCGGAGGCCGTGGACAGCGCTGACCGTAGGGGTGGGCTGTGATGCGGTAGGTACGTGGCACGGTGTACCGGATGCCCGTTTGGTATCTCGGGAACCCTGTTCACATCGTTTGGGGCTGTGAGCGAAACTCCGGCCGGATCTCCTCATGGATGGAACCCGAATAGGCGATAAACCTGGACTAGAGACTTGAGTGTTTAGGTAGGTCGTGGTCTACACCCACGTCGGCTTTCGCTTGAAGTCTGCCGAGCACATGTCGTGTGCAGACGCTAAGTGGTGGAAACATGTATGAAGAAGTACACCCCTGCAGGGTTAACATCATCTATTCGAATAGCCGTGTCCGCGGAAAAGGACTTCTGGGTTGCTTATATCAGTTCATAGACAAGTGAAAGTGGATACTCTAAAATACGCAAGATAAGCGTGAGTGCTATGGATGGCGCTCTCGTAGGGAGACGGGAGCGGATCCATAGTGGTGTATTGATATGGGGGATATGTGGACTCGTGTGCGCCACCTCAAAAGAGTTACATTGCAGTCGTAGTTCAGGATAGCCACCGAGTCAAAGCTGGCTTGCTGCAGTTAAACCCCACCATCCCCTTGGTTGATAATGATGCATATGTAGTTAGTTCTGATGTAAGTCTTGCTGGGTACATTTGTACTCACGTTTGCCTATTTTATGTTTTTGCAGAGAGACTTCGGTCTCACTAGTAGTTTCGCGTGGACTTCGACGTTTAGCTTGTTACCTCAGCTACGATCTTGTGCCCTCGGCAGGATCTGATAGATAGTCAGGCTTTCAAGCCTTTTTCATTTATAGATGTCTGTACTCAGACATGATAGCTTCCGTTTGTGTTTTGATTTGTATGCTCTGATTGTTGGGTCATGAGACCCATGTTTGTAATATCTCGCTCCTCGGAGCCTATTGAATAAATTACTTGAGTCGTAGAGTCATGTTGTGATGCCATGTTGTATTTGCACATATCGAGCATATTGTGTGTATGTTATTGAAATGCTTGGTATGTGTGGGATCTGACCATCTAGTTGTTTATCTTTAGTAGCCTCTCTTACGGGGAAATGTCTCCTGGTGTTTCCACCGAGCCATGGTAGCTTGCTACTGCTCCGGAACACTTAGGCTGGCCGGCATGTGTCCTTCTTCGTTCCTGTGTCTGTCCCTTTGGGGAAATGTCACGCATTGAGTACCGGAGCCCTGTTAGCCCGCTACAGCCCGGTTTACCGGAGTCCTGCTAGCCCAGTGCTACAGCCCGGACCCACTTGCTGATGACCGACACGTTCGATGCTGGGTCATGGATGCCTGTCCCTGTAAGTCTATGCCACTTTGGGTTTACGACTAGTCATGTCAGCCCGGGCTCTTTATCATATGGATGCTAGCGTCATCATCATATACGTGAGCCAAAAGGCGCAAACGGTTCCGGGGAAAGGTAAGGCGACACCCGTGGAATACCGTGCGTGAGGCCGCAAAGTGATATGAGATGTTACATGCTAGATCGATGTGGCATTGAGTCGGGGTCCTGACAAAAGCCCAGTTCAACAAGCATGTGGCAAAGCTCAGCGTGCAAGATGTCAAAAACTTCAAGATCGTGTTGCACGAGCTCAAAGAAGCCTTTCTCAAGAAGCGCGAAGAAGGTCAAGGCTCTTGTGAGTGCATGAAGAGTCTAGCTGACAAGTGTGCGCTAGCCTACAATGAGGCTGAGAAGCGCAAGGCTCTTGGTCGTCCTGGCATTGACCCCAGAATGGCTGCAAAGAAGAAGAAGCTATCAACCGACCAATATGCACCTTCAAGGCAGGAAGAACCTCACATAGTCTTCCCGAGCAGCATGACTAGCTCGAAGCCAAAGGTCAAGTCAACCGCTTCAAAACTGAAGAAGATGAGGACTGTCGAGGCTGAAGCCAGAAAGAGGAAAAATACTGAAGCCTCTGATGTTGCTCCCTCCAAGAAGAAGCGCAAAACCAAGAAGAATCGGGCTGCTCCCACATAGCCCTTAGTTGTCGAACCCATCTCAATGGTTCGCCCTGCATCTGAACACCAAGAACGACGAATGATAGTTCATGAGCCTGCTTCCACAGAGGCCTCATGAAGCTGAAGACATTCCAGCAGTTGATCCCACCACTGCTGAAGACATTGGTCACAATGACAATGTTGAAGATGATGAAGTTCTTCCTCAGATCGAACACAACTTGGTATCATCGCCTATTCTCACGAACAGCAAACTCATCAGCATTGGTCGTCCTCTGACACCAATTGCTCAGGATGCATCATGGGGTGATCACCCACAACCACAAGACTCCCCAACAACAACAAGTCACACCACTTGTGCAAGTAGAAGAAGATGACTTTGAGGCCCAGCCAACTCCAGCTCCAAAGGCGTCGCCAGCATTACGCAGGCTTCGCAAAGGACCAAGGCCTCAAGTCCCTCTTTCAAGCGTTCCAGAAGGAGAAGTGCACCACCAACCAGTTGCACATCAAGTGTTTCCAGAAGCCACTCTGACTGTGAATGTCTCCGTGTCTGAAGCTAAAGCTGCTGAAGACAATCCGGCTGCATCAGCCGATGACAAACAAGAAGAAGAACGTGTCCCTACTCCCCCCATTACTGAAGAAGATGTTCCTGATGTGAACGTGCCAGTGTCTGACCCTCCAGCTCGTCAAGTGGAGGTTGAAAATCTTGAGGCTGCCACCACCAACACAAATGAAGCCAATGACATAGTCATGGATGAAGTAAATGTGGAGCCTGCACCAACCAATGTGCCGGAAGCCAATGATGCAACAGCTCCTGAAGCATCGGTTGTGCAGCCTAACGCCTCTGTTGTTGCCACTGCTCCTGTTCCGCCACCAAGGCCCCATACAATTGAGAAAGCATACAACCATTGTCAGCTAATCACTATCAAATGGCCCGTTCTGGTCCCTCCGCCTAATGCCTCTGGTCCTCAGTTTGGTTATCATGTCGAGCATAGGCCTCTGGTCCAGAAACCAAAGCCAAGACTACCAAGGTTCCCAGGTACTGCCACCTCTATAGGGTCCTTCAATGCAAATGGCTTCAAAGCCCACAACACCTTCTTTGACAGTGCAAAGAACCCCTACTCAACGCCAAGAATATCATCTGATCGTTTCTGGAGCTATCAGCAGTGAAGCTATTACTCCTGCGTTCTGTATGATCAAGGGCGCATTTTCCCTCATATGCGCCTCGACACTGAAGCCATTGCTGGATTGCCATGCTTAGAATAAGCACTTGACTACTTTCGTGATGCAGGTCTGCTCAGCTTTGTGACAAACAAAGAACATTGGAATGAGGAACTTTTGCTTCAATTCTATGCTACCCTCCACATTCGCGGCTACAACAGGGATATAAAGACATGGGTTCTCGAGTCGATGACAGGAAATGTTCATCATGAAGCCAAAGCTCTTGATGTCATTGAGCTTACAGGCCTACCCACTCCCGGAGAGCTGTTCAAACCTGATTGTCAACTCCACCGCAATGCACTAGAGAGCATCTTCCATAAGCCAGAGCCCAACATGAGCCAGATGTTAAGCATGATGAAGCCTCTGCCACCTAACGCTGAATACCCAAAGGAGTTCTTTGTTGATGACCTTGAGTATCTGCCTCGCACAATATATCACATCATCAGGCAAACTCTATGGCCTATCAAAGGGCATTCATCAGCTGCAAAACTTGAAGGAGCCATGAAGACATTGGTCTTTTACATCCTCATTGGCATCAGCTTCAATACACAAGAATTCTTCATCCGGCAACTGGCAGCATCTGGATCTGACCTTTTTGGCCTGAAATTCTATGCTCCATGGGTCATGCACCTCATCAAGCTACACTCTACTATCAACTATCAGCCCTCTTCTCGCAATCATCTGATCTTTCTACCAGAGGTTGATATGTCAGTTGAAGCCATATACCCTGACCCTGCCAAGAAGCCTCTTTGTCTTCAAAATGCTGATCACCAAAGCTTCACTCAACACATGGAAGGAGTCCAAGCAGTAACTCGTGTCTATCCAATGGCTGGGAACAGTCGTATGCCTCATCCTGCGCAAACTGAAGCTACTGAGAGCACAATTGCTCGAAGGCCTAAGAAGCGCTCTCGCGTCCTAAATGACCGAGAACTTCTTGTGGCACTGCATCAGAAACAAGACAATCATCACTTTTGGCTCAAGCGACAGATGAAAAGCCTCTTGGTGGACGTCAATCGCATTCGAAATCTTGCCACCAAGAATGCTTTGTCACTCACGAGACCTGTCGGCGATCATGGAAGAGTTTGACGCCGCTTAGTGCTGAAGCAGATCTTCAAGACGATGGCTTCACTGAAAGATTCAAGTTTGACTCCACTCCTCCATGGAATGTTGTCCTACGTCGAACTCCATCCCTTGAAGACTGTGACTATTCTTCCTCCGAGGCAACTGTGAATGCCAAAGTGATCGATGATGAAGACAATGCTACTTCACTGCCCCCTACTTCTGCACGCATCGACACTGCACCAAGTTCGTCTGCGCTGCCAAACGAAAATGACAACCCTGCTGATTCACCTACTCCTCATGGGGATGAGTAGATGCTCTATGTCTTCAAACCTTTTTGGTCCTTACTAACAAAAGGGGGAGAAGCATATGCGTTTGATAGTCTTCAAGCGGGTTCATATGGGCGGTTGCTTTACATTTTGCCTCGTGTTTACAACTCTCGCTTTTGATAATTTTGGTTCTTTGAGTTGTAACACTTAAACTCGATGGTCGTCTGCTACTTATTTGCTTTTCTGTGATGCGATGATAAATTCTGCATGTGCAATGATAACTTCCGCACTTAGATCATTCTACAGACGTCCATTTTTCATTATGCATGTCATTCTCTTAGTTATATCATTTCATGCATGATGAATTATCTTCATAAGTTGAAGATGATCTCCACAAGTACAACCTGCCATGTGCATTTGCATTCCAAAAGCAAATTACTTATATGCACATCTTCAGGGGGAGCCTTTGCCACTTATGAAGACAATACCCTATCCTTTACAATTTCACATACTTTATTCCCGTTGAAAACTTTAACCAGTTTGTCATCAATCACCAAAAAGGGGGAGATTGTAAGTGGATCTAGTGCCACCACTAGTTGGTTTTGGAGTCTTGACGACAAATTTGGTTGAGGGACTAATGCGTTTGTGAGAATTGCAGGATAACATAGGTAGTGTCCCTCATTTATTCGGTTTACCTACCAGAGATGACCCCTAAAAATGTATGAAGACATTGACGACAATGGTGGTATGTGAAGATATTTATATTGAAGACTATGACATGAGAAGACATTGAGTGAAGACTATGGAGCGCGAAGACTATGTCGTTTCGCTATTTCCTTTTTCTTCTTTGTTGAGTCATAGGAACCACTGTACTATTAAGTGGGGTCCAAGTGAACTAAGTCAGGATGACTGAAGTGATGCTCAACCCAAATCCTATGTCTTCGAGCGAAGATAATGAGAGCAAATCTTATCCAGAGTTGGATGAGTCAACTTTGCTTGTAGCCCAAGTAAAGTTAGCGTGTGTGTTTGAAATCTGACCGTTGGAACACGTGTTAGTTCCTTAGTGACCCAGGGTCATTTCGGACATACCAGGTCGGGTTGCCTAGTGGCTATAAATATCCCACCCCCTACACCATAAATTGGTGGCTGCTCAGAGTTAGTGCACGGCTTTTGTCGTTTGAGAGCAACCCACCTCGAAGCCTTTGAGAGAGAGAAATCCTTGTGAGGACAAAGCCCAAACACCCAGAGCCAAAGAGTGTTAGGCATCACTAAAGTCTTTCTGTCTGTGTGACCTGAAGACTTATTACACTTGAGGACTGTGAATCCTCTAGCTAGTTAGGCATCGCGTTCTGAGCATCCAAGAGTCATTGTGGATCGCTGGTGAACGAAGTCTGTGAAGGTTCGGAAGTCTACCTTGAAGACTTACCAGAGTGATTGGGCGAGGACTGTGTGTCCTTAGCTCAAGGGGAATAAGGTGAAGACACGGTCTTCTGAGTTGATTCTCAGCCTCCCTAACCAGACGAACAGTTGTCACAGCAACTGGAACTGGTCCAACAAATCCCGTGTCTTCAACAAGGGACTGGTTCTATCTCTTACTCTTCTTACTTACTGTTAGTCTTCGTGAAGTCATTGCCTGATTGCCATGCCTATTTGACTTCACTGTGTGACTACTTGTTCTGATTGGCTTCATACTATCTTCCATCCTGATCCTTACTACTAAGCTGCTATTAGTCTTTGTACTTTCACATTATTGGATACTTGACTACGGTTTGCTTATTGTAGTTTATCTTCCGCTGCTTACCAATTAGGTCATTTCTATTGTTTGTCTTTGAAACATCCATGTTTTGAAGACTTTCATAAAAATCGAATATTCACCCCCCCTCTAGTTGATAACTAGAACTTTCAATGATGCGCACGTGCATGTGTCGGTTAGCACAAAATATCAAATTCTCAAATAAATGAGATGCATGATATAGAAACATGTCATCCATCATGAGAGGTTTGTTATTATGTATGACATAATGGAGACTCAAAGGATGTAATGTATCATGAGAAATATCTAGAGCGTTGTTATTCATGGAATGCATATGGTGCACGCCATTATGGGAATCATGCAAAATATGGGATGCATCAAAATCTCCTAATATGTATGAGGAAACTATGGGGGTCTCCTCATGAGCAATATCGGAAACATCACATGGAGAAAATGGACAACATCTAAAACAATGCATATCCAAAGCTAGGTGGTCATGGCATGGCATATGAGATAAATGATACAAAGGGAGCATATCAATATCATCACAAGAAAAACATATGCCAATAACCATGGGCTTGTCATCTATGCCATAAGTGCAAATTGGGTTTATTTTAATGGCATATGCATAGTCACTATGAAGAGATTGCAAATAAGACATATGATGGATCTCATGCATAGCATATGACAAGTCAAGCGGATTATCAAACATGATGTGACCTAAAGTATTGTGACAAGAAATCCTATGTAACATCGCATCGCAACTAATAGACTCCACATGAGAATCATCATACTCATCATAAATGGGCAAATCATCGAATAGGGAAGTCATACTAGCATGAAGCATGGTACTAGGTGGATCAACATCATGCAAGCAATCAATGTCAAGAATGTCCACTAGTGGGACTAGACCATCACCTTCACCTATGTTACCTTGTTCATTCCACTCAAGTGGTGTAGGTGAGGTGGGAAAGGCCAAATGGTGGTCATCTTCATCTTGATGGAACCATGTGGGGGGTGCATCATATTCCACCATGGCCATCATCTTGTCCAAAGGGAAGATGAAGTCGTCGAGGATCGGTGAGTCATCATAAATGGGACCTAGCACCAAATGAGAAGACACAATAGAGGTAGAGGTGAAGTTGTTAGAAATGCAAATGGCCTCACAAGACCTATCAACTATCTCACTCTCTCTATGTGGTGGTTCACTCACCCCCTCAAGATCGGTGCACTCAAACTCACATATGGTGGAGTCACTCATCTCACTCAAGTGGTGGGTATTGTGGCTCTCCTCACATGGGATTTCTGGCAACACATCATATATGGGACTAGTGGTGAAGTAACTCTCACTCTCAATATGGTGGCACAAGTCACTCAAGTCATCATAAGTCACCGTGGTCAAAGGGAAAATCCCATGCTCAACCGTCTCGTCGTCGTCACCGTGGATGAAGGCCGAAGAAGGCAGAACATCACTCTCTTCCATGACCGAAGGGAAAATCCCATGCTCGATCATATCATCATCGTCGCCGTGGATGAAGGCCAAAGATGGCACATCATCACTCTCGCCTCCAAAGATGGAAGCATCATCCTTGCTCGCCACCTTGTCACTCGCTTCCAAAGCTTGGTCCTTGAGGGTCTCCATAGTCGTACTCGTCGCCGCACCGTCTTGAAAAAGAGTCGAAGTAGACTCGGCATCATCAATGCCACAAAGAGGGAAGGCGGTGAAGTCGAACTTGGGAGCATCATCTTGGAGCTTGTTGGGCTTGGACATCGTGGTGGTACTAGCCTCATGCTTGTCGTAGAGCTTGGTCGTCGCGAAGTGTGCTTGGGGTGGAGAAGCCTTGGCCTTCATGAGTTCTTGTTCTACCTTGAGAGCACCAATGTAGTAGTCGTCGATGGACTTGTAGTTCTCGAGGAAGATAGTCTTGGAGATGTCATTGTGTAATCCCATCATGAAGTGGAACTTCATCGAAATGGGGTCGTCCACGCCGGCTCGTCGCAAGGCAATCTTGATCTCCTTGAAGTACTTGTCGATGGACTTGGATCCTTGTATGGTGTTCTCCAATTGGCGCCAAAGTTGTTTTGTGTAGGTTGGAGGCACGAACTCTCGCCAGAAAGCTCTCTTCATCTTGGGCCAACTCATCTCGTAGCTCTCCGAAGGTTTGTGAAGCCACCATGTCGAGGCATAGTTGTGGAAGTTTCTTGTGGCGCACTTCACTTGATCTTCGGAAGGGACTTGATGTAGCTTGAGGTAGTCGTCCATCAAACACTCCCACTTGAGATACTTCTCGGGTTCTTGAGTTCCACAGAAAGGAATTGCAGGGTCGATGTCGGTGTCAAAACCGGCGGATCTCGGGTAGGGGGTCCCTAACTGTGCGTCTAGGCGGATGGTAACAGGAGACAAGGGACACGATGTTTTTACCCAGGTTCGGGCCCTCTCGATGGAGGTAAAACCCTACTCCTGCTTGATTAATATTGATGATATGGGTTGTACAAGAGTAGATCTACCACGAGATCAAGGAGGCTAAACCCTAGAAGCTAGAGTATGGTATGATTGTTATGTGTCCTACGGACTAAAACCCTCCGGTTTATATAGACATCGGAGAGGGCTAGGGTTACACAGAGTCGGTTACAATGGTAGGAGATCTACATATCCGTATCTCCAACCTTGCCTTCCACGCTAAGGAAAGTCCCATCCGGACACGGGACGAAGTCTTCAATCTTGTATATTCATAGTCTTGGAGTCCGGCCAATGATGATAGTTCGGGTATCCGGACACCCCCTAGTCCAGGACTCCCTCAGTAGCCCCTGAACCAAGTTTCAATGACGATGAGTCCGGCGCGCATATTGTCTTCGGCATTGCAAGGCGGGTTCCTCCTCCGAATAATTCATAGAAGATTTTGAACACCAGGATAGTGTCCGGCTCTGCAAAATAAATTCCACATACTACCGTAGAGAGAATAATATTTACACAAGTTCAATCTACTTGACGTATTTCGTGGCATGACATCACGCCACGGCCAAGCCTTTATTCGAATTATTTTTATTGCTCCACCTCAGCGCGTTTAGCAAAGCGGTTTCCTTGGCACGTATTGTCAAAGCAGAGATCGTGTCCCCTTATTCCGGGATTCTCATCAATACGGACGTGGGTAACCCAACCGCGCCATTGATCGTGGCGCTTGGGAGATAAGCGAGTTTTACTGGGCCGGTGGGGACGCATAGTTTCGTCCGCTCATATATAGGGGATAAAGATCCACCTTTTCACCTACGCCTTCTTCCTCCTTTGCTTATCCATCTCCGCGTACTCGAGCTCCAGCGCCCAAGTCCGCACATCTCACCTCAACCTTCTCCAACCATGTCCGGAGCGGGAGGCATGTGGATGGCCTCCTCCGTCACGGAGGGGCACATCAAGAATCTGCGCAAGGCCGGATATTTGTCCAGCGATATCGCGCACCGGCTCCCCGACGAGGGGCAGCTTGTCCCCACCCCCGGGCCCCATGAGCGGGTGGTATTCCTTCCCCATTTCCTCCGTGGACTGGGCTTCCCACTCCAGCCCTTTGTCTGGGGGCTCATGTTCTACTATGGCCTGGATTTCCATGATCTGGCCCCGAATTTTATCCTCAACATCTCGGCGTTTATCGTCGTGTGCGAGGCCTTCCTCTGCATCCAGCCCCACTTCGGATTATGGCTAAAGACCTTCAATGTCAAGTCGAAGGTAGTGGGCGGCAGCCAAGCGGAGTGCAGAGGCGCCATGGTGGGCAAGATGCCCAACGTCACCTGGTTCGAGGGCGCCTTCGTGGAAACCATCAAAGAGTGGCAATCGGGGTGGTTCTATATCACCGAACCGCGTGACCCTGAATGGGCAGCGGCCCCCGAATTCAGATCTGGCATCCCCACGCGGCTCACTTCCTGGAAAGAGAAGGGCCTGTTGTGGGGCGATTTGGAGGAGCTGACCGGACTCCAATCCTGTCTCCATACCCTGGTGAACAAGAAGCTCAAGCTTGTCAACGTGGTCCAGGTCATGCTTATCCGCTGGATTCTCCCGTGCCAACAGCGGGATTTCAACCTGTGGGAGTTTGATCCGGCGCAGTACCAGACCTTGAGCAGGTTCTTCGACACTACGCACGAAGAGGCCTGGAGGGTGTTGTTCAAGGGCGCCGAGGCACCCGCATCCGCTACCGAAGATCGCGGATTCAGCTCGCAGCATCCGGCTGGCGAGGTAAGCTATATTATCCTTTACGGGACACTTGCTTTCCATAGTTTGACTCTATGTGGGATCTAAACTCCCAATTCCTTTAACAGGCCTGGCAGAAGACGTCCGGACAGGTTAACTATCCGGCTCCCCTTCAAGAAGACCCAGCGGATGCCCGTTTGACAGGGCTGCTGGTCCCGGCGCCTTATGTGGTGCCGGAGAAGAAGGCCAAGAAGAAGGCCATGGGAACTCGGAGGAGTTCCCGGCGCCAGGTGTTATCGGACTCATCGTCCGATGACTCCGAGGCGGACTCCTCCCACGAAGATGGGGAGGAGAAGAAAGAGGCCTCTCCCCCAGCGGGGGGAGAGAGGAAGAGGAAGGCTTCCCCAACAAGGGAGGCCGAAGGGTCCAAGAAAGGAAGGACCCTTCCCCCAGACTATTCCACCAACGCTGACAACGGCGACGAGGAGTGGCCCTCGAGGGCCAAGCCCCTGGTGAGATCGTAAGTGTCTGGACTCCTGAGTAACTCATAATTTTTCTTTTGTCGCATAGTGTCTTCTAACGCCGCATACAACTCTGTAGTCCGCCCAAGGATGATCTCTCCGCTTCGTCGAGCGGGTCCTTGGGTTCGTCGGATGTGAATAACGCTTCACTTCCGACCGCCTCCTCCCCTCGTGACGCAGACGATGCCGAGGTAGGGTCCCAGAAGGCGACCCGCTAGGAGGAGGAGGTCCCGGAGGTGCCGCAGGGCAGCCTCCCGGACTTCGGACCGTACTCCGCACCAAAACCTTCAGTGGTTCCGGAGTCCGGCGGGTGGCCCCTTCGTGAGAAGGGCAAGACAGCGACGCCGGGGGCCTCCGTCCAACCGGAGGCGCCGGATAATTTGCCGGAGGCGCTCGACGGCGCTTCCATCGACGAGGAACACCGCACTGTCATGAGTGCGGTGATTCAAAAAGTTCAATCCGCCAAGAGCGGGCTGACCGAAGCTTGCACCAGCCTTCTAACAGGCTTTGAGGTAAGGGTTTCAAGATATGTAAAAATAGTACCGCATAGACAGTAGCCCCTGATGCTCGGTTCGGTGTTCGGAAAGAAAAGCTGAACTGAGGATCTAAAAAGATATATGCAGGAGTCTAACACAAATATGTCAATATGGGGATGCAGGCTGCACTGCTGACCTCTGCCACATTGACTGCGGAGGTTGGTGCTTTGAAGGAAAGTCTTGAGCGGTCCGAGAGCAAGCTCGGCCATGCCAAGAAGCAGCTCGAGGACAAGGAAGGTAAGTAGCACCTTATTAAAGTTGTACCTTATAAAAAGGATTTGGTTGCAAAAAATGACAGGGATAACGTGGGTATTGCAGGGGCCACAAACGAGGTGGCGACCCTGAAGGAGGCGGTGTCCGCGGCCAAGCGCAATGCGGCCGCGGAACGCACAGAGCGAGAGAAGCAGGAGGCGCGGGTGGCGGAGGTGCGGCAAGAACTCCAGGCTCTCGTGGAAAAACATGAGATTTTGGAGCGTGACTCGAAGACTCGAGAGTCCGAGCTTGCGTCCGCTCTTGAGAGTGCCAAAGCCGCTAAGGCCGAAGCACAAAAGGCCCTCCAGGAACTCGAGGCGGTGAAGAAGATAGCGGCGGGTAAGGCATTCTTCATGCAAAGCAAGCATGTAAAAGTGAATTACCTGTTACTTACCCGAATTCGGAGCTCTCCAGGAGCGTTCGCAGATCTGCCCTGCAGCGTGTCCGATGCTGCCACATTCTACAGAGCCGAGGAGGAGAGCTCAACGGAGAAGGTGTTCTGGTCTCAGTATGCTGAGGCCAGACATCCGGTGCCCCTGAGCGACCAGCTGAAGCAGCTGGTCGAGCTCCACAAGGTGGCCGAACAGGCCATGAAGGGCCTCATAGTTCGGATGGCCCAAGGAAGCCATGCCTGGGAGCTACTTCGGTCTGGTGTGGCGGCTGGTGGATGCCTGTCCATGGGTTGACGTCACCAAGCACTCCGCCTATATTGAAGGTGCCCGTCGGGCCCTTGCCCGCGCTAAGGTGCACTGGGGCAAGATGGACGCCGAGAAGCTTGTGACAGACGCGCCACCACCGGGCAAGGAGTATCACACGCCCGAGATGTATTACAAGGGTGTCCTGAAGGGTGCCCGCATTATTGCGGGTGAGTGCTCCAAAGATGTAATCTTTGATTAGACTCGCGTTTTGTTATCCTGTGCGCTGAAAACTTTGTTCATATGCGCTAAGCAACACTTGTTAATTTAAAATATTACCTTCTGTGCGGCCGTTTATTAAATCTGAGAGATGGCAAGTCGTTGGCTTCAGCCCCCGTGCCACGAGTGCTGGGGTGTTCGGGATAAACTTGAGTACTCTTGTTCCCATTTTTGGGTCCTTCTAGGGAGACGCTCAACACAATGAACGAGGCAACCAGACTTATAATGCTTGAATACTCTCACTTAGCCATAGAATTCTATAATTTTAAATTTCGGTGAAGCCCCTAGTATTCGGAAGGCCGAATTCAGGGCGCTATCCACGCCTGGGCTAGACAAAGCCGGTTCCTCGCTCTAAGCGGCATAAGTTTTTAGGGACTCGAAAAAACCTCTCGAACAGTGACCGGCTCTTGCCCCATACTGACGGTCAGTTTTAGCTTTCTCCACTGAGGAGCTCGCCCAGCTCAACTGGGGCACAATCGCAGTGGTTCTCCCAGCGCTACCTTAGCCGATATAACGGAACGTAAGGTAACAAAACATGGGAGCCGGGCAAACCCAACTATTGACCCAAGACATGATTCGGAGCCGATGCATATAATGCTATAAGTTTGGGGTGCCGCACTTGTGAAAGTGTTCGGGCTTACCACACCATAGTTTGGGGAACTTAAGCCCCTGGTGTACTTAGCCGTACCAAAGCGTACGGATGCAACATGTCATAAGCGAACATATAAAAAGGAATGCAATGATAGGCAAAAAGCGATGCATTTTTTATTCAAAAGATACTGCAATAAAGGCAGAATGATACAAATAGTGTGATAAGCAAGGGGTGGGACTATTTAACATGTCCCCCTCCAGGGGTAGGCTGTGGAATGGTATGTAAAACAGGTATAATGCTCGTAATGGAGACCACCTGGATACTCGTCGTAGCTTTTCTGCTTCCCTGGCTGTTGCATCGTTAGTTCGGCAGATCCACTGCCGGACAGGGCTTCTGAAAAACGGAGTCCTGAGAATAAGAGAAAAAAAAAGAATGACCAATTCAGGAGCCCCTGGTGTGGTTGATCCGCACTCTGGGCCTGCCATGGTCGTGCCCCTCCCCCTATGCCATGGTATCTCCAGAGCGTAATGATGTACGCGTGGCACTGACCTCACGATGTCGCGAGGGCTGGGGTTGGGGCCGCATTGCTACACGTGCTCGGAACGTGCCAGGTGGTCTTGTTGTAGGTTACTCCGGGCATGCTTGAAAGTGTCCAGTCGCTTAACGGCAGGACTCGAGAATTGCCTTAAGAGGCTGCTCTGCACTTCCGCCGCGAGAGCCGCTGTATGCTCCTCCGTGCGGAGAGATCGTTCGGTGTTTCCGTTGACCGTGATGACCCCTCGAGGGCCTGGCATCTTGAGCTTGAGGTATGCGTAGTGCGGCACCGCATTGAACTTTGCAAATGCGGTCCGTCCGAGCAGTGCATGATAGCCGCTGCGGAACGGGACTATGTCGAAGATTAACTCCTCGCTTTGGAAGTTATCCGGGGATCCGAAGACCACTTCAAGTGTGACTGAGCCGGTGCAGTTGGCCTCTACACCTGGTATGACGCCTTTGAAGGTCGTTTTTGTTGGTTTAATCCTTAAGGGGTCTATGCCCATCTTGCACACTGTATCCTGACAAAGCAGGTTCAGGCTGCTGCCGCCGTCCATCAGGACTCTAGTCAGGTGGAATCCGTCGATGATTGGGTCTAAAACCAATGCGGCGAATCCGCCGTGGTGGATACTGGTGGGGTGGTCCCTTCGATCAAAAGTGATCGGGCAGGAGGACCACGGATTGAACTTTGGGGCGACTGGCTCCATCGCGTATCCATCCCTGAGTGCACGCTTCCGCTCCCTTTTGGGTATGTGGGTTGCGTATATCATGTTCACCGTCCGCACTTGTGGGGGGAATCCCTTCTATCCTTTATTGTTCGGCGGCTGTGTCTCCTCCTCGTTGTCGCTATGGAGCCCCTTGTCATTGCCTTCGGCGATTAACTTTCCTGCCTGCTTGAACACCCAACAATCTCTGTTGGTGTGATTAGCTGGCTTTTCGGGGGTGCCGTGTATCTGGCACGAGCGATCGAGTATCCGGTCCAAATTGGACGGGCCTGGAGTAGTTCTTTTGAATGGATTTTTCCGCTGATCGGGTTTAGAGCCTCTGAGTCCGGCGTTGACTACCGTATCTTCAGTATTATCGCCGTTAATGCGGCGTTTGTGCTTATTGCGACGCGACCTTCCATTGCTTTCTTTGGTATCCGAACTACCAGAGTTTTTGGTTAGGTTGTTACTGTGGGCTAGCCAGCTGTCTTCTCCCGCACAAAAGTGGGTCATGAGTGATGTGAGGGCTGCCATTGATTTCGGCTTTTCCTGTCCTAGGTGCCGGGCCAGCCATTCATCGCAGATGTTGTGTTTGAAGGCTGCAAGGGCCTCTGCATCCGGACAGTCGACGATTTGATTTTTCTTGGTTAAGAACCTAGTCCAGAATTGTCTGGCCGATTCGTCTGGCTGCTGAATTATGTGGCTTAGGTCATCGGCGTCTGGTGGTCGCACATATGTGCCCTGGAAGTTATCAAGGAATGCGGCTTCCAGGTCCTCCAAACACCCAATTGATTCTGCTGGCAAGCTATTGAGCCAATGCCGAGCTGGTCCTTTAAGCTTGAGTGGGAGGTATTTGATGGCGTGAAGATCATCACCGCGGGCCATGTGGATATGAAGTAGATAGTCATTGATCCAAACCGCGGGGTCTGTTGTGCCATCGTAGGATTCAATATTCACGGGTTTGAACCCTTCGGGGATTTGATGATCCATTACTTCATCTGTGAAGCATAGTTGGTGTGCGGCGCCTCTGTATTGGGCTATATCATGACGTAGCTCAGGCGAGCTTTGTCTACTATGTGCGGCCCCGCCAGAATTGCTGTATCCGGCGCGATGGTTGTCATCGCATATCGTGGGGCGCCCACGCGATCCATAGATCGATCTTGAGTGTCTTGCCTTATCCTCCAATATTTCTCGCAAGTCCGGCACATTCCCCCGTGGCTTTGTACTTTTCGACCGATGCCGGGGTGCGGCTTTAGTGGAGGGCCTAGAGGCCTCTCTGTCACGGCCACGAGGTGGCCGGTCGGCCGTATTGTGCGCTGGTGATGTAGGTTTATATGCTTCCTCCTCTAATCGGGGCAGCAGCTTGCGTTTGGGGAAGCTTTTGGAGGGGTGTTCGAGTTCGTACTCTTCGGCTGCGAGGACTTCAGTCCATCTGTCGGCTAGCAAATCTTGATCAGCTCTAAGCTGTTGCTGCTTTTTCTTGAGGCTACTTGCCATGGCCATAAGCCTGCGTCTGAAACGCTCTTGTTCGACGGGATCCCCAGGCACGGCAAATTCATCGTCGTCGAGGCTTGCCTCGTCTCCGGAGGGAGGCATGTAATTATCGTCCTCTACCTCTTCATCTGCCGCTCTCTCATGAGGGCTGGCTTCTCCGTCCTCCTGGGCTGAATCTTGCTGGAGGGGGTTGTCTTCGGCACTATCCAGGGTGTTATTGTCTCTGGTGCCGGAATCTCCATTCTTGCTATGGCGAGATTTGGAGCGGCGCCGCTGACGCCGTCGCTTAGGCTGCTTTTTGGAGGGGTCATCCTCCGCTGTTACATCACCATTCCCATCCTTTGGTATGTCCACCATGTATATGTCGTATGACAAGCTGGCTTTCCAGTGCCCAATAGGCGCTGGTTCTTGGTTGTCTCCAGCATCGTCGTCCATACCGTCGATGTCTTCGGAGTCGAAGTCTAGCATGTCGGTTAAGTCACCGACAGTGGCTACAAAGTGGGTGGTGGGTGGGTTTTGAATTTCTTCGTCGTCCGCATCCCAACCGTCCTGGCCATAACCCGACCAAGGCTCTCCTGACAAAGAGAGACACTTTAGCAAATTCAGGATGTCGCCGAAAGGCGAGTGCTGAAAGATGTCCGTAGCAGTGAACTCCATGATTGGCGCCCAATAGGATTCGATTGGCAGGGGCGCGGAAGGTTCGGGGTCCGGAGAGGAGTCCGGCACCTTGGAGTCACAAGCTTCATGAGGGACAGGGTGGGTATTCGGCTCTATCGCCGTAGAGGTAGCAGCCCCCGAGGCGGTATCCAACCACCCATCCTCGATTGGCTTCGTCGGCTCCGAACCAAGGGTCGGAGCGGACTCTTGTGCGGCCTCCAGGGCACTGTCCGGCAGCAGGGCTAAATCATGCCCACCGGGACAGTGCGACACGCCTGGCTGTGGCTCGAATCCATCAAAGATCAAGTCTCCGCGGATGTCGGCCGTGTAGTTCAAACTTCTGAATCTGACCTGATGGCCAGGGGCGTAGCTTTTGATCTGTTCCAGATGGCCAAGTGAATTGGCCCGCAGTGCGAAGACGCCGAATACGAAGATCTGTCCAGGGAGAAAAGTCTCACCCTAGACCGCATTGTTGTTGATGATCGAAGGAGCCATCGGGCCTATAGGTGATGACACAGAGGAACTCTCAATGAAAGCACCAATGTCGGTGTCAAAACCGGCGGATCTCGGGTAGGGGGTCCCGAACTGTGCGTCTAGGCGGATGGTAACAGGTGACAAGGGACACGATGTTTTTACCCAGGTTTGGGCCCTCTCGATGGAGGTAAAACCCTACTCATGCTTGATTAATATTGATGATATGGGTAGTACAAGAGTAGATCTACCACGAGATCAAGGAGGCTAAACCCTAGAAGCTATCCTATGGTATGATTGTTATGTGTCCTGCGAATTAAAACCCTCCGGTTTATATAGACACCAGAGAGGGCTAGGGTTACGCAGAGTCGGTTACAATGGTAGGAGATCTACATATACGTATCGCCAATCTTGCCTTCCACGCCAAGGAAAGTCCCATCCGAACACGGGACGAAGTCTTCAATCTTGTATCTTCATAGTCTTGGAGTCCGGCCAATGATGATAGTTCGGCTATCCGGACACCCCCTATTCCAGGACTCCCTCAGTCGATGTCGAGGTCGTAGTAGCTCGGTGAAGTCGCGGACTTGAGCTTGGGGAGCTTCTCTTGAGCGTAGCCTTGAGGTTCTTGTTGGCGAAGATGCCGTATGTCCATAGGCGAATATGCCAAGGGAGATGGTGAAGTCGTTGAGCGGTTGTTGGTGTTGAGCTCTTGACCTTCACGTTCTTGTTGGTGATGGTGTCGATGCTGATGTGTTCTTGCCGGAGATGGTAGCTGGGAGGCATGTGCTCTTGAGCAGCTTCTCGAAGATGAGGAAGATCGCTTGTAGCCCTTGACGAGGGCTTTGATCTCCTCCATTTGAGCATGCATCTTGGCTCGGAGTTGTTTTTCTTGGTATCATGATGGATCACGATTTCGGAGCTTTCCCCTTAGTTTGCTAGCCTAATTTTGTTGATTTTTTTCCTAATTCGAAAATCCCCACATGTCAGGACCCCGACTCAATGCCACATAGATCTAGCATGTAACACTTCATATCACTTTGCGGCCTCACGCACAGTATTCCCACGGGTGTCGCCTTACCTTTACCCGGGACCGTTTGCGCCTTTTGGCACACGTATATGACAGTGTCGCTAGCATCCATATGATAAGGAGCCCGGGCTGACATGGCTAGTCGTAAATCCAAAGTGGCACAAACTTACAGGGACAGGCATCCATGACCCAGCATCAAACGTGTCGGTCATCAGCGAGTGAATCCAGGCTGTAGCACTGGGCTAGCAGGACTCCGGTGAACCGGGCTGTAGCGGGCTAACAGGACTCCGGTATTCATCGCGTGACATTTCCCCGAAGGGACAGACACAGGAACGAAGAAGGACACATGCCGGCCAGCCTAAGTGTTCCGGAGCAGTAGCAAGCTACCATGGCTCAGTGGAAACACTAGGAGACATTTCCCGGTAAGAGAGGCTACTAAAGATAAACAACTAGATGGTCAGATCCCACACATACCAAGCATTTCAATAACATACACACAATATGCTCGATATGTGCAAATACAACATGGCATCACAACATGTCTCTACGACTCAGGTAATTATTCATTAGGCTCCGAGGAGCGAGACATTACAAACATGGGTCTCACGACCCAACAATCAGAGCATACAAGTCAAAGCACAAGCGGAAGCTATCATGTCTGAGTACAGACATCTATAAATGAAAAAGGCTGAGAAGCCTGACTATCTATCAGATCCTGCCGAGGGCACAAGATCGTAGCTGAGGTATCAAGCTAAACGTCGAAGTCCACGTGGAACTACTAGTGAGACTGAAGTCTCTCTGCAAAAACATAAAATAGGCAAACGTGAGTACAAATGTACCCAGCAAGACTTACATCAGAACTAACTACATATGCATCATTATCAACAAAGGGATGGTGGGGTTTAACTGCAGCAAGCCAGCTTTGACTCGGTGGCTAACCTGAACTACGACTGCAAGTAACTCTTTGAGGTGGCGCACACGAGTCCACATATTCACCATATCAATACACCACTATGGAACCGCTCCCGTCTCCCTACGAGAACGCCATCCATAGCACTCACGCTTATCTTGCGTATTTTAGAGTATCCACTTTCACTTGTCTATGAACTGATATAAGCAACCCAGAAGTCCTTTTCCGCGGACACGGCTATTCGAATAGATGATGATAACCCTGCAGGGGTGTACTTCTTCACACACGCTCTCACCACTTACCGCCGTTTACACGACATGTACTCGGCAACCTTCAAGCGGAAGCCCAACGTGGGTGTCGGCCACGGCCTACCTAAACACTCAAGTCTCTAGTCCAGGTTTATCGCCTATTCGGGTTCCATCCATGAGGAGATCCGGCCGGAGTTTCGCTCACAGCCCCAAACGATGTGAACAGGGTTCCCGAGACACCAAACGGGCGCCCGGTACACCGTGCCACGTGCCTACCGCATCACAGCCCACCCCTACGGTCAGCGCTGCGCACGGCCTCCAGCATACTACAAACACCAGAAACTACTTGCAACTCCTGGACAGAGGACAAGGGTGATCAAGAAGCCGAGAGGGTCCATTGGTTTCGGGCCCAATGCGTGGTAGTAGCTGAATCATGGATCACAAACACAGAACTCAGTTCCTGAGGACGGCTGCAATGAGACAACCCACCATGTACTCCTACATGGCCTCTCACCGCTACCTTTACCAAATCGTGTTCACACACTTAGCTCACACACAGTAGGACATGTTCACACACTTCTGATTCATCCCGGATGAATCAGACCTGACTCAACTCTAAGCAGTAGCAGGCGTGACAAACAAGCATGAATGAGTAGGCACAACAGGGCTCAAACAACTCCTACTCATGCTAGTGGGTTTCATCTATTTACTGTGGCAATGACAGGTCATGCAAAGGATAAAGGGGTTCAGCTACCGCAGCAAGTAACAGTTGAATCGTTGTTGTCCTAATGCAGTAAAAGAGAGCAGGAGCGAGAGAGTAGGATTGTATCGGAATGAACAAGGGGGGTTTTGCTTGCCTGGCACTTCTGAAGATAACATTGAGTCTTCATCAGTGTCAACGATCACATCATCGGTATCACGTCTATCGAGAGGGGACAAATACCGGCAACACAGAAGGGAACACAATCAATGCAATGCACAATATGATGCATGATCATGACATGGCAAAATGAATGTGTTTTGAGCTAATGCAACTAAAACCAGATTAAATGAAGTTGGTTTGAATCCAAGATTCAAATTCAAACTCCATATATGATTATTTAAATGCCATTTATTTGTTTTGTCCAAAGCAGAGCACAAACATTGTTCAAACATGCATGAAAATGGTACAGATGGATTCCTTGAATTTTGCTGATAATTTTTCATATATAAATTATTTAATTTGGAGTTACGGTTGCATTTCTATGATTTATTGAAGTTTTAGGCATTTTCTAGAATTTCCTGATTATTTTAAATCCAGAAAATACTTATTGCGTCAGCATGACGTTGGCATGACGTCAGCAGGTCAACAGGGGCTGGTTCGGGTCAAACCTGACCAGTGGGGCCCACTGGTCAGTGTCACAGGTTAAACAGGGGGGGTTTAGTTTAGTTTAATTAAAGATTAGGGCACTAGGGCCCACATGTCAGTGTCAGCAGGGGGGTAATTAAATTAGAATAAACTAAACTAGTTATCAGGGGGGGGGCTGGCCCCACCTGTCATCGACCCAGGGGGGGTCAAACCCCTGGTCAACAGGGCCTAACCCATCGGCGTCTAGCCGCCGGCAATGACCAGACGCGGCGGAGGCTCGGGAATCGCCCACAGGACACGGTTTAGGGCGCGGATGGGTCCTACGGCGAGCTGGGACTCGTGCGCATCCAGCGGTGGCGGCGAATGGAGCTGGGGTGGCCCGAAGCGACGGCAACTACGACGACGGCGGCGGCCGGAGTTCGGGCGACCACGGGTTTGATGCTGCAGAGAGCAAGCGGGCTAGTTTTTGCGCTAGGCATGCTCTATGGGAAACTACGAACGCGTAGGGCTCGCCGGGGTGACCAAATGGTCACCGGAGCTACGCCGGCGGTGAGCTCGGCGGAGGTGAGCTTCGGCCATGGCGGAATCGGTGCTAGAGGACGCGCTAGAGGAAGGGAACAGGGGGGAAATGGAGAGGAGCTCACGTAGGGACTAGCAGAGTCGACGACGAGGTCGGGGAAGCTCTGGACGACGCGAATTTACGGCGGCGATCTCCGGGCACCGGAGATGAAGACGACGACGTTGGCGACGAAGCAAAGCCCTCCGGCTCGTTTCCTTCGGCTTGGGGATGTGGTGCTCGATTGCGGAGCTGCTGGGCACGGTCACGGGACGAGAGGTGGTCGGTGGTCATAGCTACGGCGAGCGGCGCTCTCAGGTGCGTTCGGTGACGAGAGGGAGGGAGAGCAGAGGAGGAGGAGGGGGTCCAGAGAGCGAGGGAGAAGTGAGAGGGGGTCGGGGGCTGCGTGGCGTCGCGGGAGGAACCAGGGGAGGAGGAGGCAGCCAGGCAGGGAGGAGGTGGCCGAGGCGCGTGGCCGCGCGCGCCGGGCGCGTGCCCGTCCTCCTGGCAGAGGAGGAAGGCGACAGGGGAGGGAGGCGGCGGTGGGCTGGGCCAGCGGGAGGAGCTGGCCAGCTGGGCCGGCTACAGGTAAGTGGCCCAGGTAGGCTTCTGTTCTTTTTATTTTTTTCTTCTGTTTTGTTTTATTTAATTTATTTTGCCACTGTTTTGAATTTAAAATAATTCAAACAATGCCAAAAACTCCTCTGAATATTTTATATTGCTAAATGGACTTTTCCAAAAGCTTATAAAATATATCAGGGGTATTTGAAATTATATTCTAATTATATGAATATAATTCAAATTCAAATAGCTAATGAATTAAATCCAAAGTCCCAAAAATAATTCCTTAAAAATGTTCAATATTTTGGTTGGGACCAGAACCCTTACCAAAAATTATCAAACATTTAAGAAGAGCATTTTGGAGCAATGAATGAGATTTCTAGGGTTTTTGCCCCTCTTTTATTTAAGTTTTTGAGGCTTCCAAAATTCCCTCAGTTCAAATTTTCAGAATTTAAACATGATGCACACATGAGCTAGCCTAGAGCACTACCAGCAGCTAGGGATGTGACAACTCACCCCCACTAAACAAGAATCTCGTCTCGAGATTCAAGCGTAGGGTAAGATGAAGGGGAAACGCAAACTAGTATAATCTTCACGATCCAGGTTGCACTTCAAATGAACGTTGTTTCGATCACCATCTTTGTCTTGTCGTCTTGTTCTGAGAACTCCAATTGACATGACAATGAGAGGAAAGGGAAACTCTAGCAGGATCGATCTTCTAGAAGACCGAACAACTCACGGAATGAGACATAGAGCCATCTCTCGGGTTGAGACACGAGATACACATCAAGAGGGGTGGAAAGAAACGGATGACGAAGGTTCACTAGGTGGACAACAATTCCACACTTAAGAAGGTGGTAATCGATTGTCAACGTAGCGAGGATTTTAGTTGCCATGATAGCACAACGGGGCACCTTAGGGATGGTGACTCGTAGATATACCCCCTTAAGTGGCAAAAAGAATTACTTTTGATTCAAAGATCATTGAAACTCTCTATATCAGCCTAAGGCAAATCACAGCAATCGATTGGCGGGGTCGGTAGAGTGGCATACTCGGACTTGGATGATGTGGATTACCTTGTTGAAGACAACGTAATGAATGAATTTGCTTACCACCGGAAATGGAAGGGACCCATGGTAGAATGGCACATTGGCGGTGTAAGCTGGGAACAAAATGCAAATGCTGGGAATGATTCTGGTAACTGGGGAAGAACCCAACAACAGAGAGTGAATTCACTGTTTGAAAAGATCATAGCATTGCCGAGGAAACTGAGAGCAAACCCAGTTAGTGCCGATGATAACACCTAGCGCTTGTGCGTGCTCTCAAGAACTTGAGCATTTCCACAATCATCAAGGTTTTACCAACATCCGTGTCAAGGATCCTGGCAACACAACATGCTACCATGATGAATACCGGTGGAAGATGCAGATGCAAAGGAAGATAACATCAACTCAGATTTCACCCTAGCGAGGCCAAGGAAACAAAATCTGGATGATCGACCGAGAGACATTTAGCACTCCGCTTCTAATGTTCTCCTTGACGTGCTAGTGTAACCCATTCATAGGTATGGTTTGATAACTAGAACATCAAGTAAAGGTCGGACTTCGGGAGCAATAGAATCCATAAGGAACAGTTACGGAGGTAAATCCTACGAAATCCTTATGGGGAGGTGGCCAACTTCCTCAAACAAGATACTACAATGATAGGTCTTCCGGCTGGGTGTGTTGGCCACGACATCCACTTTACCGGTTATCGAGGGACCAATATTATAGTTCTTGGGAAATTTTCCAACCATCATATCTGCCTGAGATTCAGATCTGGTTGGTGTCAGGAAGAAAAATGAAAGTTTGCAACACAAATCGACGAGATGACGTTGCGAGATTCTCGGGAAATGAACTACGATAGCAAGCTCCAAAACATGAGCTGGTTCTGCTACACATGTGTGAACACGCTGTCTCAGACAAACATGATCACATGGTAGTCTTACAATAGAACACTACCGAGTTCTGGTAGGGAACCATCATTGAGGACATAGAATCTTGTGCATAAACTAGTATCTGCACGGCAACTCCTTTTCCTTGAACAATTCAATCAGTGGCTTGGTGTGCTCGGGACACATATGGAATGAAGATGATCAGTCTAACAGACCACAGAATTCTTCGCACGTGCATGACCGACTTGGGATGATTCCAAAGGAGCAAAAACAAACTTTCTCGAATTCATGACGGCAACTTACATCAAAATGCACGTGAATCAAAGGAAGTCACTCCTTCCATCAAACAAGTACTTCATGAGCTAGCATGAAGAAAATGCTTTCAAAAGTTTCCAACACTAACTTAATGTTCAACAACATCATGGAGGAGATAAGAATGTTGTCAATGGGCTCAACAACAACTCATCGGAATTTCCATATCACTGGACTTCCACCATCGTGTGAACACGGTGATAGCATTGGTCAGAACCAAAAGATATAATGGTGTATGCTCGAGGGATCAACCACGAGTAAGACAACATTACGAACATCGTTGGTTCTAACTTGATTTGACGATAGCCCACACTCAAATCAAAGGATTGATAAGACAATAGGTCCAGCAACTGATCACAGGGACCAATCGATGAAGATATCATCTTTCTTCAACACACACTACACAAGAATATCCCTTTGGAACGAACTAAGTCAGGCAAGCTTTTATCTTCCAACCCTCCAAGTTGTCGTTTAGCTTAACCAACTAGCTCAGGGATATCTAACACCGATTCTTGAAGAGAAGGTGGTTCACAAGAAACCAACTTAATCACGAGCTCAACATAGCGGTCAGGTGACAACCTGGTAATACTTCGAGAAGATCTTCGGAAATCACGAACCACCGATATGTTACTAAGCTCGAGAACAATCTTTCTTTTCAGGGCAAGATGATATGATCAAATGAGCGAGGACTAGACAAGATCCTAACTCATCAATCGAAGGGTGCACCAAAATAAGGACTAGGTAGCACAATCAACCTTAGGGTGACGATTCAATAATCGACACGCTAAGAATGAGGTTATCGTCCATTTAACTACCAAGCAATGGAGTTGCTAGCAGTATTGATTTCACACGCCATGATTCATTTGTCGGCATTCCGGTTACATCAACACGAAGACCGAGGAATGACTAATGATGGCAAGAAGTATCACTGTACCAAGAGTTCATAGGATGGTGTGCAATTCCTATAACAATCCAGATATAAAGATGGTAATACTCCAAGGTAGGGCAGAACAAAAGCTGGATTAGCAATTTGATCTGCGGAGCACAACTTCTTTGACCCAATCCTGGATATGGATGAGGTACTGGAGTTTGTTTCTCCAAGTCATTCAGGACAGAATGGCTTGACGGACCACAAGGGTAATAGGCATCGATCAACGAACGCACGCATACTCTTGACTATCAATTGACAGACGAGGTTCAGAAGACAACTAAAGAGGGACAACTCAAAGGAACATATGATTTTCTGAGTTGTGGATGCATAGATTAGTATGTCGAACCAAGTTCAACATATTTCTTCTGGATAACCCATGCAGAAAGGTAGAACTGGCAGAGTCACGATTTATAAATGGAGAACTCCTCAAGAATAATCCTGTTGTGGTATTTCAGTTCAACGAGGAACTTCTGCCATAAGTAGTTCATGGTATTTGGAAGAAGAAGATACCACGGACTTCAAGGACTATCGCAAAGGTTTCTAATATCCTAAAGGCGCTAGCAATTACTATCAACATGAAGTAAGTAGAGTGAATCTCGGGTTCAAAACCCAGGAGTAGAATACCTACTACTAAATGGCACCACGGGATGCTTTCGATAATGACGGCCAGAGTCATCACACTGGAACATAAATCATGGCTAGACTACTAGATGATCCCCTGAGACACCTAGGGTCATAATAGTAACTCCAACATAATGTCAAGGCAATAGAATACCTCAACTCAACAATTAGTGTGATTGAGCTGGCATAAAGGAACATCGAAACCAGAGGGAAAGGATTTTGCAAATGCATCAGACTATTTAGAAACCTGGAATGACTCGGACAGCATGACGGCTGTAAATGCTCAGAAAAGATTTGAGACATTCACAAAAATGGTGGCATAACCACTCAGAAGCACAATATCAAGGTTTCGAGATCAACAATTAACATACAGAAGTAGTAAGAACTGAACTGAGACTTAAATCCAACAATCTATAAGTCTACGGATTAGTAACACGTGATCCTGATAGAAAGAAGAGATAGCCTAGTTCTTAATCCCCGTAGGAAAGATAAGATGACTCAGATCAGAAGGCATAAGGTATAAGGAGTAAAAAGAGCCTTACGTTCCATCCCACAATCAATTCCCTTATATAACTAAAGAATTTCTAGACTCAACTTCGACCAGTTTGGCTTGGTAATCCTACAGGCAGTCAAGCTCTGATACCAACGCTGTCAGGACCCCGACTCAATGCCACATAGATCTAGCATGTAACACTTCATATCACTTTGCGGCCTCACGCACGGTATTCCCACGGGTGTCGCCTTACCTTTACCCGGGACCGTTTGCGCCTTTTGGCACACGTATATGACAGTGTCGCTAGCATCCATATGATAAGGAGCCCGGGCTGACATGGCTAGTCGTAAATCCAAAGTGGCACAAACTTACAGGGACAGGCATCCATGACCCAGCATCGAACGTGTCGGTCATCAGCGAGTGAATCCAGGCTGTAGCACTGGGCTAGCAGGACTCCGGTGAACCGGGCTGTAGCGGGCTAACAGGACTCCGGTATTCATCGCGTGACATTTCCCCGAAGGGACAGACACAGGAACGAAGAAGGACACATGCCGGCCAGCCTAAGTGTTCCGGAGCAGTAGCAAGCTACCATGGCTCAGTGGAAACACTAGGAGACATTTCCCGGTAAGAGAGGCTACTAAAGATAAACAACTAGATGGTCAGATCCCACACATACCAAGCATTTCAATAACATACACACAATATGCTCGATATGTGCAAATACAACATGGCATCACAACATGTCTCTACGACTCAAGTAATTATTCATTAGGCTCCGAGGAGCGAGACATTACAAACATGGGTCTCACGACCCAACAATCAGAGCATACAAGTCAAAGCACAAGCGGAAGCTATCATGTCTGAGTACAGACATCTATAAATGAAAAAGGCTGAGAAGCCTGACTATCTATCAGATCCTGCCGAGGGCACAAGATCGTAGCTGAGGTATCAAGCTAAACGTCGAAGTCCACGTGGAACTACTAGTGAGACTGAAGTCTCTCTGCAAAAACATAAAATAGGCAAACGTGAGTACAAATGTACCCAGCAAGACTTACATCAGAACTAACTACATATGCATCATTATCAACAAAGGGATGGTGGGGTTTAACTGCAGCAAGCCAGCTTTGACTCGGTGGCTAACCTGAACTACGACTGCAAGTAACTCTTTGAGGTGGCGCACACGAGTCCACATATTCACCATATCAATACACCACTATGGATCCGCTCCCGTCTCCCTACGAGAACGCCATCCATAGCACTCACGCTTATCTTGCGTATTTTAGAGTATCCACTTTCACTTGTCTATGAACTGATATAAGCAACCCAGAAGTCCTTTTCCGCGGACACGGCTATTCGAATAGATGATGATAACCCTGCAGGGGTGTACTTCTTCACACACGCTCTCACCACTTACCGCCGTTTACACGACATGTACTCGGCAACCTTCAAGCGGAAGCCCAACGTGGGTGTCGGCCACGGCCTACCTAAACACTCAAGTCTCTAGTCCAGGTTTATCGCCTATTCGGGTTCCATCCATGAGGAGATCCGGCCGGAGTTTCGCTCACAGCCCCAAACGATGTGAACAGGGTTCCCGAGACACCAAACGGGCGCCCGGTACACCGTGCCACGTGCCTACCGCATCACAGCCCACCCCTACGGTCAGCGCTGCGCACGGCCTCCAGCATACTACAAACACCAGAAACTACTTGCAACTCCTGGACAGAGGACAAGGGTGATCAAGAAGCCGAGAGGGTCCATTGGTTTCGGGCCCAATGCGTGGTAGTAGCTGAATCATGGATCACAAACACAGAACTCAGTTCCTGAGGACGGCTGCAATGAGACAACCCACCATGTACTCCTACATGGCCTCTCACCGCTACCTTTACCAAATCGTGTTCACACACTTAGCTCACACACAGTAGGACATGTTCACACACTTCTGATTCATCCCGGATGAATCAGACCTGACTCAACTCTAAGCAGTAGCAGGCGTGACAAACAAGCATGAATGAGTAGGCACAACAGGGCTCAAACAACTCCTACTCATGCTAGTGGGTTTCATCTATTTACTGTGGCAATGACAGGTCATGCAAAGGATAAAGGGGTTCAGCTACCGCAGCAAGTAACAGTTGAATCGTTGTTGTCCTAATGCAGTAAAAGAGAGCAGGAGCGAGAGAGTAGGATTGTATCGGAATGAACAAGGGGGGTTTTGCTTGCCTGGCACTTCTGAAGATAACATTGAGTCTTCATCAGTGTCAACGATCACATCATCGGTATCACGTCTATCGAGAGGGGACAAATACCGGCAACACAGAAGGGAACACAATCAATGCAATGCACAATATGATGCATGATCATGACATGGCAAAATGAATGTGTTTTGAGCTAATGCAACTAAAACCAGATTAAATGAAGTTGGTTTGAATCCAAGATTCAAATTCAAACTCCATATGTGATTATTTAAATGCCATTTATTTGTTTTGTCCAAAGCAGAGGACAAACATTGTTCAAACATGCATGAAAATGGTACAGATGGATTCCTTGAATTTTTCTGATAATTTTTCATATATAAATTATTTAATTTGGAGTTACGGTTGAATTTCTATGATTTATTGAAGTTTTAGGCATTTTCTGGAATTTCCTGATTATTTTAAATCCAGAAAATACTTATTGCGTCAGCATGACGTTGGCATGACGTCAGCAGGTCAACAGGGGCTGGTTCGGGTCAAACCTGACCAGTGGGGCCCACTGGTCAGTGTCACAGGTTAAACAGGGGGGGTTTAGTTTAGTTTAATTAAAGATTAGGGCACTAGGGCCCACATGTCAGTGTCAGCAGGGGGGTAATTAAATTAGAATAAACTAAACTAGTTATCAGGGGGGTGCTGGCCCCACCTGTCATCGACCCAGGGGGTCAAACCCCTGGTCAACAGGGCCTAACCCATCGGCGTCTAGCCGCTGGCAACGACCAGACGCGGCGGAGGCTCGGGAATCGCCCACAGGACACGGTTTAGGGCGCGGATGGGTCCTACGGCGAGCTGGGACTCGTGCGCATCCAGCGGTGGCGGCGAATGGAGCTGGGGTGGCCCGAAGCGACGGCAACTACGACGACGGCGGCGGCCGGAGTTCGGGCGACCACGGGTTTGATGCTGCAGAGAGCAAGCGGGCTAGTTTTTGCGCTAGGCATGCTCTATGGGAAACTACGAACGCGTAGGGCTCGCCGGGGTGACCAAATGGTCACCGGAGCTACGCCGGCGGCGAGCTCGGCGGAGGTGAGCTTTGGCCATGGCGGAATCGGTGCTAGAGGACGCGCTAGAGGAAGGGAACAGGGGGGGAAATGGAGAGGAGCTCACGTAGGGACTAGCAGAGTCGACGACGAGGTCGGGGAAGCTCTGGACGACGCGAATTTACAGCGGCGATCTCCGGGCACCGGAGATGAAGACGACGACGTTGGCGACGAAGCAAAGCCCTCCGGCTCGTTTCCTTCGGCTTGGGGATGTGGTGCTCGATTGCGGAGCTGCTGGGCACGGTCACGGGACGAGAGGTGGTCGGTGGTCATAGCTACGGCGAGCGGCGCTCTCAGGTGCGTTCGGTGATGAGAGGGAGGGAGAGCAGAGGAGGAGGAGGGGGTCCAGAGAGCGAGGGAGAAGTGAGAGGGGGTCGGGGGCTGCGTGGCGTCGCGGGAGGAACCAGGGGAGGAGGAGGCAGCCAGGCAGGGAGGAGGTGGCCGAGGCGCGTGGCCGCGCGCGCCGGGCGCGTGCCCGTCCTCCTGGCAGAGGAGGAAGGCGACAGGGGAGGGAGGCGGCGGTGGGCTGGGCCAGCAGGAGGAGCTGGCCAGCTGGGCCGGCTACAGGTAAGTGGCCCAGGTAGGCTTCTGTTCTTTTTATTTTTTTCTTCTGTTTTGTTTTATTTAATTTATTTTGCCACTGTTTTGAATTTAAAACAATTCAAACAATGCCAAAAACTCCTCTGAATATTTTATATTGCTAAATGAACTTTTCCAAAAGCTTATAAAATATATCAGGGGTATTTGAAATTATATTCTAATTATATGAATATAATTCAAATTCAAATAGCTAATGAATTAAATCCAAAGTCCCAAAAATAATTCCTTAAAAATGTTCAATATTTTGGTTGGGACCAGAACCCTTACCAAAAATTATCAAACATTTAAGAAGAGCATTTTGGAGCAATGAATGAGATTTCTAGGGTTTTTGCCCCTCTTTTATTTAAGTTTTTGAGGCTTCCAAAATTCCCTCAGTTCAAATTTTCAGAATTTAAACATGATGCACAATTGAGCTAGCCTAGAGCACTACCAGCAGCTAGGGATGTGACACCACAAAAATAGCTCTCCCAATTTTTTTGTGATTTGTTGGTGTGATGAAGTTTTGTTGGATTCGATCCGTGAATTTTGTGTGTGGCTCGTAGATCTAGCTTCCCCACCCTTCTCCCCCCCCAAATGCACGATCCACAACTCTCTGTTCTTGGCAGATTCGCGACCACCGGAACTTCCGGCCCAGCCCGGACCTTCCGGCTCCCGGACCTTCCGGCCATCCCCGGAACCTCCGGACCCTGGACCTTCCATCTTGCCCGGAACTTCCGGCCTAGACAGAAAGTCCGCGCATCTTCGACGACTGCCACTACTTCGACAACTCCGACAGTGGTGCAGCGGCATCTTCGCCAACGTACTAAAGACCGTGCACTACGACATCGACTTCAATCACATCCTTTTGGTAACTTCAACCGTAAGCAAGGACGGTAATCTCGACTACATCTTTGTCCAATCCTTGCCATTGCATTGATAACCACATAGCCCATCTTTGCGTACCTTACCCATCGAGACTAGCCTTTGAGTATTGCCGGCAACGTGACTTGTGCACAATAGTGATCCTACTCCATAGAATACATACCATACCATAGTGGTGCATATCTTGGCATCATCTTTTGTTATAGCGTATACTCAATTGCTATCTTGGTTCATGAAGTTTTGCATTAGAAAAGAGCTCAAAAGAGGAAAAGAGCCAAACAAGCTTTTAAGCAAGGAGGAAAGATAAGAAAAGAGCTTATAAGCAAGAACCATAGCATGATTCTACATTAAGATTGTCATGCTCTATCATATTGGATCATATCACCGAAACACCATAATATAGCATACTTGGGATAGAGGTTGTTGCATTTTTGCCTAGTAGTTTTGCACAAGTACGTATCCGCCTATTGTGCAATCGTGCTAGCATCTCTCGAGTATTGTGCAACAAGAGCATTTTCATGGACTCCACATTTTGGCTCATTTTTGGTTTGCACAATCCAACTTATCTATCTGCGTGTGTGTTTCTGTGTACCACTACTTGTTTGGTCTACTTGTTACATTTGCAAGTTTGTGAATTTTTTCCAACATTATTGAAGCTCACTTACAATTGCATCAAATTTTGTGCCACCATCCTAACCAAGCTCCACCATAAGCTTTTACTTGTGTAGGGGTGAGAACTGACAGGAATTGGTACCAATTGTGCTATTTCATTGTACGCATTTGAGTGATCTAGATTCATCTCCAACATCGGTCAAGGTACATTTGGTATAAGTTCTTCTCCTTCTCCTACTCACAGTTTGCTTGGAATGATGGATAGGCCAAGTTCTTCTACCAACCCACTCTTCATCGGGAAAAACGACGACATGTCATCATTCGTCACCAAGAGCTACCTCTTTGGTGCACAACGAGCATTGCATCAAAGAGCAACAAGCAATGACCGACCGCATCGACAACCTCGCCACCGACTTGCGACTCTCTGAGCAACGTACAAGGGACTACTTCGAGAACAAGATTGACGCTCACAAGCAAGAGAATGATGCAAGAATGGACGAGATACGCGCCTTGTTGGTGAACCGCCCTCCTTCAACTTCTTCATACTCAAGATGCAGTCGCTCAAGTCGACACTCCGATGACACCTTCTCTGACTCAAGTACACCGACATCGAACACTCTTCGATGAGCCGCGCATCAAGACCGTCATGTATATCGTAATCCTCTACACGGCGACCATCCACAAAATCAAGTCGACGAGCAAGTACATCGTCCTCAACCACACCTTCATCCTTTTTCACAAGCTCAAGAACGACAACATCAATGGCGCCAAGAGGAAGAACAAGCGTGTATACATCAAGGGAAACAAGATGTCGAGACCCAACATCTTCAACAACAACAACGTGAAGCGCAAGCTCTTGAGGCGGAACGTGCCCTTCAAGAATCAAGTCGAGGCATTGCCAAGCGCAACCGCGATAGGCGCAATCAAGAGGAAGCACTTCAAGAAGAAATCCAAGAGCGGAACTACCAAACAAGAGTGCAACGTCAAGTTCCCCAACCTCCTCCTCAAACTCGACAAGCTCCTCCACAACCTCAAGTTCAACAAGAGCAAGTTGATCATGGACTTCCTCCACGCCAAGAGCAACATGAGGTTGATTATCCTCCATGTCAAGGGCATCGTCATCACCCTCGAAAACAACACACTATGGCAAGCTAAAATTCACCATGCCCAAGTTCAATGGAAGCAGTGATCACGAAGAGTACCTCTCATGGGCATTGAAGGTCGACAAAATCTTCCGTTTGCATAACTTTGAGGAAGAGAAGAAGATCGCTATGGCATCCCTTGAGTTCCAAGATTATGTGCTCATATGGTGGGAACAAGTCCTTCAGCGCCGAGAAGCAAGAGGTGAACCTCCAATAACCACTTGGGCTCAAATGAAAGATGTCAAGGGAGCATGTTTTGTGCCCACCTACTACAACCGCGATCTCTTCAAGAAGCTCCAACTCTCAAGCAAGGAACAAAGAGTGTTGAAGAATACTACAAGGAAATGAATATAGCCATGATTCGAGCCAATGTCACGGAAGATGATGAGCAAACTATGGAACGCTTCTTGAATGGCCTCAACCACCCCATCAAGAAGATTGCCGACTTCCAACCATACTCCAACCTCATTGAGCTCGTGCATCAAGCTACCAAGGCGGAACGTCAAGTGCAAGATGACTTCAAGTATGCCAAGTACTCATCCAAGACCTAAGGCTTCTCCAACACCGAAGCTTCAACGACTCCTCCAACTTCTACCTCAACCAAGCCATCTACAAGCAACGGCGACAAGTCAAGTTACAAGAAAACTTCGACAACCTCAAGTCGTCCTCCTCCTACTACAAGTAACTTCAAGCCGCGCGCTTCATCCTCTACTCCAACTGATGAGACCGTCAAGACAAGATCGTTCAAGTGTTTCACTTGCAGCGGTCGAGGCCACAAGTCTTTCCAATGCACCAGCAAGCGCACCATGATCCTCAACGACGACGAAACCTATGACTCCATGAGTGAAGAGGAGATGGCAGCCCTTGAGCAAGTGGCCATGCACCGGCGTGTGAACGAGGATGAAGATGATCAAGTCTTTTGTGATGAGGATTCGAGCCCCGCTCTCGTTGTCTCCAAAGTCTTGACTCTTCAACATCAACAAGACGAAGACCAAAGATGCCACATCTTCCACACAAAGGCCAGCATCAATGGAAGGTCCGTCAAGGTCATCATCGATGGAGGTAGTTGTCACAACTTGGCAAGTGAAGAGCTATGCTCCAAGTTACAATTGGTCAAGATGAAGCACCCGCACCCATACAAGGTCTAATGGCTAAGCGATTCTGACACTATAAAGATTGACCATACGGTCAAGGTTTCCTTCAAAATTGGAGCATATGAGGACACTTTGGAGTGTGATGTTGTCCCCATGTCCGTTTGCCACCTCCTTCTTGGTCAATGATGGCAATTTGACCGAGGTGTCATCCACAACGGGCGTACCAATCACTATAGCTTCAAGATGAAAGGTAAGGAATATGTGCTTCGACCTATGTCTCCTAGTCAAGTGATAGCCGACAAGCAAGCCACCCATCATGGAGAGAAGAGTGAGAAAGTGATCCACCCAAAAGAGAGTGAGAGGCACAAGCCAAAACCGAGGCCTCCACGATGAGCGACAATAAGAACTTCATCCTATTTGCCACCAAAAGAGAGATGAGTGAAGTGTGTGAGAACCCATCAAGTGTTATGCACTTTGTCCTTGTGTTCAAGGATGGGGAACCAAAAACTAACACCTCTCACGATCTACCTTTAGTGTTATCTTCTCTTTTGCAGGAATTCCAAGATGTTTTCGCCGATGAGCTACCTCCGGGACTACCTCCGCAATGAGGCATTGAGCACCCAATCGACCTCATTCCCGGAGGACCTCTACCAAACAAGGCTCCATACGGCGTCAACCCCGAAGAAACTAAGGAGATCTAACGGCAAGTACAACAACTAATCGAGAATGGACATGTACGTGAAAGCTTAAGCCCTTGTGCTGTTCCTGTTATACTTGTGCCCAAGCAAGACGCTAGTTTTCACATGTGCTCGAATTGTAGACCCATCAATGCTATTACCATTCATTATAGGCATCCCATTCCTCGCCTAGATGATATGCATGATGAACTTAGCGGTGCCAAAGTTTTTTCAAAAATTGATCTTAAAAGTGGCTATTATCAAATCCGCATACAAGAAGGTGATGAATGGAAAACCGCTTTCAAAACCAAATTTGGCTTGTACGAGTGGTTGGTTATGCCTATGGGTTTATCGGAAGCTCTCGGTACTTTCATGCGTCTTATGCATTTTGTGCTTCGTCCTTACATTGGAGTGTTTGTTGTGGTTAACTTTGACGACATTCTTGTTTTTAGCAAATCCATGAAATAACATCTAAATCATGTTAGGGCTGTTTTACAAACTCTTCGCAAGGAACGTCTTTATGACAACATGAAAAAGTGCACATTTGGTGTTGACAAGCTTGTTTTCTTGGGTTTCGTCGTTTCTTCCAAGGGTGTCCATGCCGATGAATCTAAAATTGAAGCAATTAAAACTTGGCCCCAACCCACCAATTTGCAACAAGTGCATAGCTTCCTTGGCCTTGCGGTTTTTTATCGTCGCTTTGTGAAAGATTTTAGCACTATTGCCGCTCCTTTGCATGCCTTCTAAGGGTGTGCATGTAGATGAATCAAAGATCAATGCTATTAAAACTTGGCCACAACCATCCAACTTGCAACAAGCGCGAAGTTGCATCAAACTTGGATAGGAAAGGCATTTCATCTCCGGTCTTCCACCACAACGATGGCGCGTACAACTACAACAACAAAACTCCCCACTTTGGACTACAACGAGCAATGCAAGGCCTCGAGGACATCGCCACCGACATACGACACTCTGAAGCAAGGAAAAGGGACTACATCGACAACTTGTTCGACTACCACAACAAACACATGGAGGAGCTACGACAAGTGTTTGTAAACTACAAGTCTTCTGACCCTTCGTCATCTTCACGGCTGAAAGTGCAATCATGCCCTTACATCATGTTTTGATGTTGATGACAATTTACATGTAAGGGTCTAACTATGTTTGTCAAGTAAATCTCAGGTGTTAGTCCCCGGTTCATCTATGTGTGTGGATCCTAAGCATACGAAGATGATTTTACCCGAAGTATACTCAAACAAGAAGTATCAAAAAGAGTGCATCATTTAATTTCTTGAGTATAGGATCCCGCACTATTAAGAGGGGATCGGTAGGTTTAGTGAAAGACTTGCTCAAGCTACAATAATTCCTAGCTTCAAAAACTTAGGGTCACACAAAAATACTCTGGTGCATATGTTCGTTTTTCTCCCATGCTGGATGTCCGAGCTTCCATCTGGATGTCCGGGCCGCACCCCGGATATCCGGCCCACTCGCTGGATGTTCGGCTCACTGCTATTTTAGACACTAGTAGGTTTGCACGTTCTCGCCGGATGTTCGGGCTGCACCCAGATTTCCGGGTCTCCCAGCCATGCCAGATATCTAGACTTTGCCCCAGATGTCCGGCTCCCTGTCATCCTGACTCCAGTAGGTTTGCACGCAGTTCTCGGACGTCCGGGCTTCGCCCCGGATGTCTGGGGTTTCCTGACATGCCGGATGTCCGGGCTTTGGCCCCAGATGTTCGGCCCCTCTATTTTCTGCTCTACTTCTTCCTTGTTCTTCGAGTGCCTTGCCAGGCCGAATGTCCGGCCCCTAGCCTAGATGTCCGGCCTGCCTGCTCACTTGCATTACAACGGCCATATTTGTGCTCACACTATATATAGCCCTTCTTCCCCACGGTAGATGGTTGACCATTCACTTTGAACATACCCTAGAAAACATTTCACTCTCTCTCTCTCACCCCTCCACACCAAACCTTAGATCCCCAAGGATTTTAGAGCATTTGAGAGAAGTTGTCCGATCAAGTGATAGATCCACTCCTTCCCCTTCTTTGCACCAAAGGAATTCGTGATTTGAGCAAGTCTTGAGCTTTTCCCCATCGTTCTTGTTACTGTTGGAGGTTGGATACTCCTAGGCGGTAGGAGTCTTTCGGAGAGGAATCGACCATTGTGATTACCCCCGGAAAAGTTTGTGATGGTTTGGAGACTGATACGTCTCCGTCGTATCTATAATTTTTGATTGTTCCATGCCAATATTATTCAACTTTCATATACTTTTGGTAACCTTTTATATTATTTTTGGGAGTAACATATTGATCCAATGCCCAGTGCCAGTTCCTGTTTGTTGCATGTTTTATGTTTTGCAGAAAACCCATATCAAACGGAGTCCAAACGGGATAAAAACGGAGGGAGAATATTTTGGAATATTTATGATTTTTGGGAAGAAAAACCAACGCGATACGGTGCCCAAGGGGGCCATGAGGTAGGGGGCGCGCCCCAGGGCGTGGCCGCTCCCCTGACCCTCGTGGGCACCTCGTAAGGCAGTTGATGCTCTTCTTTTGCCGCATGAAATCTAATTTTTGGAGAAAATTCTGGGCGAAGGTTTCAATCCAATCAGAGTTATGGATCTCCGGATATATAAGAAACGGTGAAAGGGCAGAATATGGAACAGAGAAACAGAGAGAGACAGAGAGACAGATCCAATCTCGGAGGGGCTCTCGCCCGTCCCACGCCATGGAGACCACGTACCAGAGGGGAAACCCTTCTCCCATCTAGGGAGAAGGTGAAGGAAGAAGAAGAAGAAGGGGGGCTCTCTCCACCTTGCTTCCGGTGGCGCCGGAACGCTCCGGGGGCCATCATCATCACCGAGATCTACACCATCACCGCCGCCATCTTCACCACACTACTAGAAAAAGGGCTGTTAGTGGCACACCTGTTTTTGCTATGAATGGCGCAATACAGGTGCGCCACTATTAACATGCCACTAGTAACAAATAGTAATGGTGCACCTCTGGCGCGCCACTAGTATCCCAGATAATAGCGGCGCACCACATAATGCGCCATCACTATGTCCAACAGTGCGCCATTATTATGCCTCCCAGGGGGCCATATTTACCTTGTGCTCTGGGTTACTAATGGCGCACTTTTAGATAATGCGCCACTGGTGTGTTTATTTCAGTGCGCCACTAAAGGGTAATATGGTGCGCCACTACTATGAATATTAGGATTTTTTTTTCTTTTCTGATATTTGCCCAGGTTACAAAATACATTACAACACAGAATATAAACAGCACAACATATAAACAGCAGATTTATCGAATACAATAGAAGATTAGTCTCTGAATACAATTCATCATATTAGTCTCTGAATTCAAAATACCGAACAAAGTTAGAACAATACAAGTCTCGAGACCGCGAGTAGCGAGTTTGTCTTCACATTGCAAGTCGATATCAATCATCTAAACTACCATCACATAGAAGAGAGCTGCGGTCATGATGAGCATCATCGCAATGAAACTGGTCTTCATCCGGTTCCTCCAACGCTCCCTCCTCTCTCCCGCTAGATAGCGCGCGTATCTAGCTTCCGCCTCCGCCCTACTGGTGTACCCTTTGTAACTGTTACCGCTGAAATGGTGAACCTGTCTCCGACACTCCTCCCAGTCGTCGTAGACTCCGAGAACCTTACCCTTGTACCCGACATATGACGGCATCTCTATGCACTAGACAAACAAAACGTTAGTAGCAATTCACAGACAATACATAAGTATGCAACAAAAGGAACGGAAGAGAAAAGCAACACATTAATAGCACGATTCATGGTCCTACTAATAAATAGCATCGATTACATATAAGTTGAACAATTGTCCAAACTAAAGAGACATACAAGTTCATTAAAGTTTAATTACAACATGAGCTAATCAATATTTCAGAACTACATAGCATCATTACTTTCGACTCGACTCAGGGACCGGAGCGTGGATGAAGCCGTCGTCTATCGTGATGGTCATGAAATCGCGGTCGTTGTCAGCCTGCATTTGCAGCGTTGTTTCTATTTCACTATTGGACGGTTGATATCTGAGGTAGAACTGCCCCGAGGTACGAAGGACATCTTGATGGATGATTTCCGCAAACTCCAACTGGATGCCAAAGAATTCTTCTCTGATGTCCGCGTCCTGGATTGCTGACAAGCGTGCGGCCCAATCTTTGAGATTAGTTGCTAGCAAAAGGTGATTATGGTCCCATATGATTGCCTACATGTGATGGAGGGCGTAGTAGGCATCCTTCTGACCGCCAGGCGGCTGCTTGACGCAGGGGAACGTCATTACGTGGGTGAACACGTGCTTGCCGTACCTACAAATTAGCCTCCTGAAGGTGCCTCCAAATTTGGCGTAGCCGGGGAGAGCATGATCAAGAACTTTCTTGATACTTGTGTAGTCTTTCTTTGACTAATGGTCCAAGGTGAAATACGTGGCCATGGAATATTTCGGGCTTAAGAGAATGAGTGTGCAATGTGTGTCACTGCACAAAACACGGAATGTTAGAAAAAAAGAACGATAGAAATCTAAGAAATCATATGTTACGGGGCAGTGAGGGGATGACTTACTCGGGAAAGTAAGGCATGAGGAAGTTATCCTTATCTGGGTTCGCCAGAATGATGCCTTCGAGGTATGAACTCGTGACTTGCTGGTCCCCAGCCCTGCCCAAGATCTTGGCACACATGTAGAAGGGCTCAACTATCACGATGTCCGGGGTCTTGTCTCTAATGATCTGCATCTCCATACTGAGCGAAAATAGCCGAATGAAGGTGTAGTGCAGTAGATGAAGGTTAAACATAGCAAAGATGTCATCAAACCACAAGACGATCATACCACCTATGGTGCTATCGACAAAGCCCTTGCCCTCTGGCACCTTGGCCACGAAAACCGGGTATGCCACATCATTCTCGGAGAGACGCCGCTTCTCCAAAGAAAGAACACTGTCATGCAGACTCCACATAGCACCGGTTGCAGCATTGAGCAGATTAGTCGGTAGCATCGGCCTACCCGCCACATGGACCCTCCTCGAGATATCCTTAGGTGAAGGTGGCCCGTCCTGAGCACGGATCGTACTTGGTGCCGGTTGGCTCGCACCCTTGTTATTTTTTCTTTTTCGTCCCTTCTTCTTTTGCTGTAATGGGATCGAGTTCTTCTCAGAGACCGCCTTCTTGAGTGTGTTGGGGCTGATAATATTTTGCACCTCGGCTATCTGAGGCTCGGTGAAGGCGGCAGTTGGAGGCATCTCCTGAGAACTGAACGCCAGACGATGCCTGTTGCAATTGGGTTTCTCCGTGGTACCAGCTAGATCGCGATCATCTTTTGTAGGGTTGGGTTCTTGAGAAGGAGGCCCCAAGAATTCGTCACTGTACCCATGTTCGTTGAAGTACTTATCGACGTTGGAAAATGTACCGTCATCGTCGTCCAGATCATGTGCCATATGCATGTCCGGATCAGCTGACGGCGGTAGCGTTGCGGCGGTCTTGCCATGGCTTGGCACCGGCACGACTGGCGGTGTTGTCTGTGGGGTGGTGTCCCCCGCCCCCAAATGAATATGGCTCTTCGGCCAAAGCAGGGGCCAGCTTAAGCAGGCGCTGAGGGTCATCACATCATCTTCGTCGGCACCATGGGGTCGAAACGGAGGTAACAAGTCGTCGCAGCCCCGCAGCACACGAACCAGTTGAACCCTATACACGATGGGTGGCATCGGATTACCGTGGAACACACGGTTGCCCGGTTAAACGATTCTGGCCTTAGTGACATCGATCAACTCGCCGCCCACGAAGTGCAGGAGAGTGCATGGAACATCAGCGCGCCCTACGAAAACATGTAGGGCGTCAGGGATGCCCAGTCAAAGGCAAGGAGATGAAGTCATTGGCTGAGAGGCTTAGTTACCATGATGGTGTCAAACTCGGCTAATGTCGAGGCACCGCCAATGGCGGGCGTGCAAGTGACGGAGGGGCCGCTTGCTGCCGAGGTGCCGGCCGGCGTATTCTTCCCACACCCGGGTGCATTAAGCTCCAATGCCGGTGTCGGCACCGAAGACACCAATGGCGCCGCCGGCGCGTTGTGCGACTTGCTGCCCGTGAAGCTGGGAATCGGGGGTGGCCCGTGTTGGCCGCCCGCAATCCACGCCTACAGCCCCTCAATCAAGGTAGGCACAATGGCGGTGATCGTCGCTCCTAGTTGGTCTCGCACTTGCTCTTCGCCTATCTCCGGAATCCGCGCCACTTGTGCCTTGAGTTCTTGAACTTCGCGCTCTTGGCTTTCTGAGCTGGTCTTTCTCTCCTTTCGCCCAGCGTTATTGTATTCCGACCATTTCATGGACAAGCCTTTGCCGGCCACACGACCAGCTGACAACGGCTTACTAAACTTATCCTTGTGTTTCATTACATTCAACGCCCTATTTAAAGTGTTGTCCCAAGGGGAGCTCTGAGACGGCCCCGCGCTACTGCTTTCAGTGTCCAGCCGAAGGAACGTGAACCATTTAGAAATTTGGCTTCATTAATTAGAATGCAACCATATGGAGCTAATTACACGGGGGTGTATTCCTTACCAGAAAAAGCTCAAGCGCCTTGGTCTTTGGATCCGTGGTAAGCTCCTTTGTTATCGGGTCCACCTTGTACCAGGCCCTTACATAGTTCCTGGTCTGCTTGTCACGGTAATTATCGAAGAGGGGCGGTAGGCCTTGCTCGGCACGCTCCGTGTCCTCCTTGTCCCATATAGGTTCTGCCACTCTGTAACCGCCGGGACCGAGTTTGTGGACCCCTAAGTTCAAGTCCCGCATATCTTTCCCCCACTGACTTGATTCCACGGTTGCGTTGCTCTCGCACTTGATGTTGAACTCGTGGTAGTCAGCTTCGCTGATCGAAGGATTTGTCTCCTTTATCTTCTCATAACTATCACCTCTTAGAATCCTTCTCTTCACTGCGGCTCTCCAAGTAGCCAGGGCCGTGCTCATCTTCGTGAGGGCGGCACTGTTCACTTTATTCCCTGAGATGCGTGTGTTTGGAAGTCACCGTGGAACTTGTATCGTTCGTGCAACTTCGTGAAGAGGAGGTTGCGCAAATTCCCTCGGTCACGATGCCTTAGGTTCTTGGTGTTGATCGAGACGGTGCTCCGACGAATGCACCCGAGTTGTCCCGAGTACCCGCTGACTAATTCTTTGGGCGTCGTTGGATGCCCACTAGAGGACACTTCAGTAAATTCCTCCTTGACAGTGCCGAGCACGTTTGGGCGCCAGTCCTTCCATTGCCTCTTCGGTTGGCTGCCATCTGTGCGTGCGCTGCCATCATCAGTGGTGGCATCCTCGGCGACACCATCAGTGGTGTCATCCCCGACGCCACTAGGGGTTGTGTAGTCGGGATCGGTGTCTTCCACGGCGTCCTCATAGCGGTGAGGTTCTTCCTCCATCTCCTGGGACAGCTCCCAGAATTGCTTGCCCGAACCGCCGGCCTCATCGTTGTCGGCCATGTTCGCTCTAAATAGGAAAAAAGGCTACTAGAGTTATTTCTCAAATGCAGTCTAGGAAAAAATAAATCTACAACTCAATATATCAGGACCCATCACATCTTCATAGACTCGATGGGGCCTCAAATGCCCTTCCTCATCTACAACTAGTTGTCCGCCTCAATCGATGGATTTTCTCACACTTCTCTGATTCAAACTAGATTTCGATGGCTATTAGGTTATTTGGCATGTAATCTAAAATAGTTAGAAAGTATAGGTTGTTTCTACTGTAATGCATTATTGACTTGTTATTTGTGAGAACCAAAAGAAAGCCAACCATCTCAAAGTTTTGGACTGGACCCAATTCTCAAACTGAACCACCACATGGACTGAAGCGCATTCAGCTCTATACTGTATGTATTCAGTTTGATCAACTTGCAAACCAGCCAGCATTGGGAAGTTCTAGTCTACTAGTAGAGGGGAAAACATGAGGAGCTGCTTGTAGGTTTGCTTGCTCCGGTGGGACGGGATGGAGGATATAGCGGTAGCAACTCAAAGCAGTAGCAGTAGCACCCCTATATCGTACATAGATTTATTTTTTTGCCCTGCTGCTCTTACTAGTTTAACCTTATCAAAGTGGATGTCTGTATCACATGTTTCTGAAACTAGATTTGTATTGCTGGTAGGTTATTTTGTGTATGTGATCTAAAATAAATACAAAAATATCGGCTGATTCTACTGTAATGCATTATTAGTCTCAAAACTTCTAGTTATGTTTGCAATATTAATAGGAGTACACTACTAGAGTTAACAAATTGGGCATCTTCTAGGTCAAACTATAAATGGTAATTTTTGTTTCGATGAGAATCGGGCACCTTCTAGGTCAAATAAATTGGGCATGACCATTCCTAATTTTCTTGACCTAGGAGTGCCCCATTCTCAACCGAAACAGAAATTAATCAACATTTCTGGAGAAAGGGGTCATTTTAGAAGATCACAAGTTCAGAAGATCTCACAGAAGAATCTGCGCATGGTAAATTTCCTGGTACAGTACGGCTGGTAGAACAAAACGATTCACCAAATGCATATTTCACTCCGCATACTCTGCTGCAGGTTACCAAAAGACAAAACATTTTTAGGTATAGGTTCTTCTAGTTAACTTCAATCGTTACACAACTGAAATTAACTCAGATCAAATACAAAGCAGTAGCTGAATTTACTACTACTACTGAGGCCACCTATTCAGAACAAAGGGTGAAGCATTCCTACCCTTGCTTAGCTACATTACTGCTACACCTGCTTACTTTGGGTGCATTAGCTGCATGACCATTACTAAATTAAACTTGTCTAGTACTGCACCAGATCAGATGCATACTCTGGGTGCAGGATCTTCAAATTAACTTCAATTGGTTACACTTGACTCAGATCAAGTACTACAAACCAGTAGCTGCATAACTAGTACTTAGGCCATTTGTTTGATCAGAGCATTCCTACCATTGCTTAGATGCATTGCTACTGATGAGAAGCCATGTAGCTTAACAAACCCACGCAATTCAGAGTCTCATACACTCCTACTAATCATCCATAGCTTAGCTGCTCTACTACTGAATGAAACTGTTCACCATACTACAAACTACTATTTCATCAAACAAGTTAAACCAATTACTACCAAAGTTGAGGAACTAGAAAAAGGTATTTTACCGTGCAGAGAGTACATTGAGTATGCCAATGACTATCATAGTTCAACAGAACTTGAGAACTGCTCAAAGTTCTATGCTTATGCTTATTTCTTGAGATGCTATCTGCATAGACCAACACCTGATTTGCACCCCAAAAAAAAAAAACTCAGACCAGCACAGGCATGTTGTTACTTCTTATTCTGAACCTAAACAATTATAATAAGCTTGTGTTCTATATAAGTAACTACGAATGTACGGTTGTCACATTTGCCCGCTAGAAGTCGGCGTTTGAAAGGGTGATATCGGAGAGATCAGCGCCTAAATTCAGCATAAACAACGATCACCTATATATTGTCTCAGAACTTGACGCTTGACAGTGGGCAAGCATCACAACAAATCGCCTAGTTTTCTGTCTACTGCTGGTTGGAATATATGAGGAGAGGACACTCTGAACATTCAGTACTACTGTCGTGTTTCTACAAGCTAGAATGTTCAGTCAGAGCCTCACCGCAGGAAACTTGATCACATCAGTTGAAGTATCGGAATTGATGGAAGTTCTACAATCTAATTTTATATAGTGATGTTAGAAGGAGGGGAATGGGTCCTGGGCCTGGGCTCGCTCTGAGGAAGGCCGCCGCTGCTCTCCTGCCCCCGCCTCACCCTCCCCAGCCTCTCCTCCCTCCCCTGCCTCCAAGCTCGTAGTCTGAGCGGATCTCGTGTGAGGCAGCAATGAGGAATTGTACGGGATGCTCCTTGTTTATGATTAGTAATAGAACAACAGGGGAACTTGAGAATTAGCAGCATGTAGTGCTATGCTTATTTCTTAAGTGGGGAGAAGAACTACACAACTACACAAGCATGGCAAAAAATGATATCTTGATGAATTACCACTGATTTTCACTGCGGTGGCTGGTGCGACCCAGCGGAGAGTCTGTGGAGATCACGGGGAGCACTGGGGAGACGGAGGGGGGGGGGTGGAGGGGTCGAGCACCGTCGCTCCCTGCTTCCGTGGCTCGCCAGCCCAGTGTTGAAGCAGATTTTGCCCGCTGCCTTGCCTGTCGCCTCGCCTTACGTAAGGGCCAGCCTATCCAACTTTCAGGCATTAAGATACGTGGAGCTCGAGCGGAGAGGCACCACGGGTTTCTAGGGTTTTGAGGGCTGGGAAGGCGAGGGAGGGGGTGGGTGGGTGCGGCGAAGGCGAGGGAGGGGGTGGGTGGGGGCGGCGGAGCCCGGGAGCAAGGTCACCAGTAGGTGGGGGCGGCGGTGGTGGAAGGGGATCGGCGGCGGTGGCGAGAGGTGAGGAGCGAGATGGGAAATGGGAGAAGGACGAATGGATGGGAGATTGGATATTTTAGTGGGGGGAAGGTTAGCAATGGCACACCTTCTAGGGGTGCGCCATAAACACCGTGATGGCAATGGCGCACATTCCCCCGGTGCGCCATTACTAGTTTTTTTTCGATTTTTAGTTGCATGTAATAATTTTTTAGAAAATGACCATAAATTTTAAAATGTTACGATGTAAGTAATTATTACTAATTTTCAAATACTTGCGTTGCAAAACATTTGTGAATTGGTAAAACATTTATGAATAAAATATCATCAAATTTTAAAAAATATTCATGAATTCAAAAAGTGCCCATGAAATTTTAAAATATTCATGAGTTCAAAGAATATTAACAAATTCAATACTATTTGTAAGTTAGAAAAATGTTTGCATTTTCAAAAAATGTTTGCAAATTTAAGGAGGAAAAGGAACACTGAAAAATAAAATACCAGAATAAACATAAAAAAAAATTGGTATATCAATGGCGCACCTCCTAGGGGTGCGCCATAAATACCTTGATAGCAATGGCACACCTTCTCATGGTGCGCCATTACTCACTTTTTTTTATTTTACCAGGATAAACATAAATAAAAACAATTAAAATACCAGAAGAAAACATTAATCCCCACTGTTTTGAACAAAAGAGGTTACTGGATAGAGGACTAGAACAGAAGAAATGCCATTTCCATATGTCGAAATACAATCGAGAAATGAAGACTACAATTTAAACCATTGTGCAAAGATTTAGAATTAGATCGATGACATGGTTGAAATCTTAGATATCTTTTCACACACAATTGAGCTTGCCACTGACACACACACACGCGGCCGACACGTCGTGATTCGATCTTAGCTATCTTTTCACAATCTTCTTCTCCTTCTTTTTCACAAATGGAGTTCTTCTCTTGAACAAACTTCCTTTAGGTAGGGTGGTCCTGCTTCTTCTTGTGGTGTATGGTACTTCATCGTCGTCGTCATGTTCCATCTTCGGGTCACTGTACTTGTCGAAGTCTTGCTCATTGGCGACTCCATCCAATCCGATGATCTTCTTTTTGCCTCTCCTCACGATAACATGACTGGGCTTTGACGGGTCGGTAATGAAGAAGCATTGGTCCAGTTAAGAAGCCAGTACCCATGGCTCATTTTTCGCGGTGACGTTTGCGCCCGTAGTCTTGGATTTGGCTTCGCGTATAACCATGGTGGTGAAATACCGGTCTTCTTTTAGGACGCTCCTGGCCCATATGACACGGAACATCAGGACCTTCTCTCAAGCGTAGCTCAGCTCCCAGATCTCCTCGATCCTTCCGTAGTATTTGTCCTTGTTGTTACCGGTGTAGGATTCCATCGTTACCTTGGAGTTCTGATAATCATCTCTCTTCATGTCCTTTTCCTCGGTGTAGAATGTGTAGCCGTTGATATCATACGCCTCTTAGGTCATCAGGTTGTGCTCGGCGCCCTGTGACAAGGTGAATATGAGTTTTTCTTCCACGGAAGAATCCTCATGTAAAGGGTACGATAGAAGTTTCTCCTTGAACCAACGCTTGAAACATGAGTTGCGCGCTTTGATTATATCTCTGTCCGTCCTCTGTTGGCCTCGGTCATTGTACGTCTTCTCAATAAAGGATATGTGCTCTACCACCCAAGGATCGACCATGTCTATGTGTTGTAGTGCGACTAGGTTTGCTCTTTCAAAGTCGGCGAGTCAACCCTTGAAGTCCACATGCATTCCGTGGTGACCCTCGTGGTGACCCCATCCAGCGAGCCTGCCGAGGTGCCTATTGACGGGCAGACCAACGGGGTTCTCGATGCCTAGATAATTCATACAGTAGGAGATGCACTCTTCGGTCAGAAAGCCCTTGGCTATGTTCCCTCTGGACGTGACATGTTGCGAACGTATCCTTTGATGACACCATTCATCCTTTCGAATGGCATCATGCTGTGCAGGAATGTCGGCCCGAGTTGGATGATATCCTCCACGATATGGACCAGCAGATGCACCATAACATCGAAGAATGTGGGCGGGAAGTACATGTCAAGCTCGCATAGTATCACCACGATCTCTTCCTGTAGCCTTTTGAGTTGGCTCATGCCAACCGACTTCCAAGAGATGACGTCAAAAAAGTTGCGTAGGCCAAATAGCATTTCACGGACGTGCACGTCCATGATCCCACGGATTGCAACTAGAGGTATCTGCGTCATCAACACGTGACAGTCGTGAGACTTCATCCCGCTGAACTTCTGCTTCACTGAGTCTAGGTATTTGCTTATCTTCCCCGCGTAACCGTAAGTAAGTTTTACTCCTATGAGGCAGGTGAAAAACTACTTGATCTCCTCCTGACTTAGAGTGAAGCACGCGGGAGGGCAGTCATTTCTGATCTTCTTGGCCTTTTTGCCTTTGGGACGACTTTCCGTGTCCTTCGCCTCATCATCATCATCATTAGCGTGAAGCTCCTCCCTGATGCCCATTGATTTCCAGTCTGCCCTTGCTTTCGGCCCATCTTTGGTCCTCTCTGGCATGTTGAGCAGGGTACCAAGCAGACTCTCGCACACGTTCTTCATGATATGCATGACATCAAGGCTGTGAGGCACACAGAGAATCTTCCAGTACGGCAAGTCCCAGAAAACAGACCTTGCTTTCCGTACCTTCAGCAGCGGCTCTGGCGCCTTCCACTTCTTTCCCTGCTCTGGCGCCTTTCGCTTCTTTCCCGGCGGTGGGCACTCTTTCCAATTTTTCAATAGCCCGTCTATTTCCTCGCCGCTCCTCGTACACGGGCGTCTTCAGGGTTCGGTTTCACCATTGAACAGATCCTTACGTTTTCTCCATGAGTCATCATCGCGAAGCCACCTTCGATGTCCCATGAACACGATTTTCGAAGACCCAGGATCTCTATCTAGTTGGCGATACATTGTGTCATCCATGCACCTGACGCATCCAAAAAATCTGTGGACCACCTGCCCCGCGACATATCCGTAATCGAGATAGTCGTGCACCATCGTGAGCAGTGCGGCTCTCATAGGGAAATATTCTTTCTCTGTGGCGTCCCACGTATTGGCTGGAGTTTTCCACAGCGTGTCTAGCTCCTCTTTCAGCAGCCCCAGATATAGATTGATGTCGTTCCCTGGTTGTTTCGGCCCTTCAATTAGCATACTCATGTGAATGTACTTCGTCTTCATGCACAACCAGGGGGGAAGGTTGTACATCCACACAAACACAGGCCAGGTGCTATGTGTGCTTCTCTGGCTGCCAAACGGATTGACTCCATCGGTGCTCGCGCCCAGCACAATGTTCCTTGGATCGTCCCGAAATTCTGGGTGTTCGAAGTTCAATGCTTGCCACTCGCTCGCATCCTTAGGGTGACTCAGCATCTTGTCTTTTTTATTTATCTCCGGATCATTTCTGTCATATTCTTGCTTCTTCTCCTCCCTATCCGTGTGCCAACGTAGGAGCTTTGCTACCTTAGGGTCCGCGAAATACCACTGCAGACAAGGAGTGATCGGAAAGTACCACACCACTTTTCGAGGAGCTTTCTTCCTCTTCTTGTATTGAGTGACGCCGCACACCAGACATATGGTAGATTCCTGTGCTCGTCCCGATAAATGATGCAATTGTTCATGCACACATGGTATTTCATGTGCGGTAAATCCAGATGACACATGATTTTCTTCGCCTCCTCGAAACTGGTTGGGCACTTGTTCCCCTTGGGAAGATCTTCGTGCGAGAATGACATGTTCTCGTCGAAGCATGCGTCGGTCATTTTATGTTTTACCTTCATCTCCAGAGCCATGAGCGTTACTTTCAGGCGGGTATCCTCGGGCCTGCATCCTTCATACAATGGAGTAACCGTGTCTATCTCCAGTTGATCCAGCTTGGCTTTCTCTCGGGCGGCAGTGAGGGAGTCCTGTATTAGGGGGTATCCGGACAGCCGGACTGTGTACAATGTCCGGACTATTGAAGCGTGAAGATACAAGACTCATGACTTTGGCCCGTGTCTGGATGGGACTTTCCTTGGCGTGGAAGGCAAGCTTGGTGATCCGGATATTATATTTCCTTCCTTGTAACCGACTCCATGTAAACTCTAGCCCTCTCCGGTGTCTATATAAACTGGAGAGGTTGGTCCTTAGAAGGCCGATCACAATTACATTCATACCATCATAGGCTAGCTCCTAGGGTTTAGCCTCTACTATCTCGTGGTAGATCTACTCTTGTACTACCCATATCATCAATATTAATCAAGCAGGAATTAGGGTTTTACCTCTATCGAGAGGGCCCGAACCTAGGTAAACACCTGTGTCCCTTACTTCTTGTTACCATCAGCATTGACGCACAGATCGGGAACCCTACCCAAGATCCGCTGGTTTTGACACCGACATTGGTGCTTTCATTGAGAGTTCCTCTGTGACGTCGCTGTCAGGCTCAATGGCTCCTTCGATTGTCATTGAAGACGCTGCCCAGGGTGAGACTTTCCTCCCCGGACAGATCTTCGTGTTCGGCAGGTTCACGCTACGGGCCAGTTCGCTTGGCCACTTGGAGCAGATCGATATCTATGCCCATGGCCCTCAAATCGGGTTCGGAAACCTAAACCACACGACAGATACTCGAGGAGACTTGATCTTCGGCGGATTCGGGCCAGCTCTAGAAGCGCCGAACAGCCACGATGAGCACTGCTTAGACCTGCTGTCCGACGTTGCTTGGAATATCATCCCGGCAGAAGCCCCAGACCTAAATCTGGGACAGGTTGCGTTGCCTAAAGACAGAGGGCTGGACCCCGCCACACAGGCCGTACCCTCTTCGGAGATGGAGCCGAACACAGGCTTCACTTTTGAGGAAACCTGTGACTCCGGGCCCCTGGACTCATGTCCGGTTGTAGGCTCCAGTCCGTGCATCCCCGGGCCCGCCGATCTCGGTTGGGCTCCGATGATGGAGTTCACCGCGGCGGACATCTTTCAGCACTCGCCCTTCGGCGACATACTAAACTCATTCAAAACCCTCTCTTTGACAGAGAATCTCAGGCCGAATTATATCCGGCTCGAGTGGGAAGCAGGCGATGAAGACATTTGTTGTCCACCCACCACCCACTTCATAGCCACGGTTGATGATTTAACCGACATGCTGGACTTCGACTCCGAAGGCATCAAAGGTATGGACGACGATGCAGGAGAGGACTCAGAATCTATGAGGTGCCGGATTCACGCCTCGCCACACGACATATACATGGTGGATACGCCAAAGGAAGGCGACAGCGACGATCCGGAAGATAACACCCCTGGGCAAAATCCAAAGCAACGGCACATACGCCGTTCAAGATCCGGCAACAGTAACAATATTAGCAAGAGCGCCAGAAGAATGGTACTCCGGTCAACCCCGATGGCAATAATGACCAAACAGAACCACCGATGGAGCAGGACGAACCAGGTCACGCCAAACATAGTCCGGGTCATACGCCCGAAGAAAACGATCCAGAGGGACGAGTTCACCAATCCGACCCAGGACAAGAAGACAGTCCGGACGACAACGCATTCATCGTCCCGGAAGAACGCCTGGAACGAGTGAACCTCCACAGAAAGCTTATGGCCACAACGAGAAGTCTTAAGAAGTAGAAGCAACGGCTTAAAGCCGCATAGGAAACACTCAATCGCAAATGGAACAAAGTGCTAGACACTGAAGAAAGATATGGCAACGATCGCCATACAAAGAGCTACCCAAAACGCAAGCTACTGCCAGAATTCGACGACGAGGCCGTTCCACCAAAGAACAACACGACCAAGAGACCAGGAGTACCACTTCATAATCGCAACAAATCAGCTGCCAAAGACGCCCACGATTTACCTAAGCACATGGAGAAGAAAGCTGGCGCAGCTAGGTCCATCTACGGATCTAAAAGAGACACCCCGGTGAAGGACTATGGTCGTCAAAACAATTATGACAACCAAACACCAGTTCGGAACAAACACCGAACACAACAACAGCTGATGGCATGCCACAGCACGTCCAGATACAGAGGGGCTGCTCACCCCCTGTGCTTTACTGATGAAGTACTGGACCATGAGTTCCCACAGGGCTTTAAACCTGTAAACATAGAGGCATACGACGGAACGACAGACCCAGGGGTCTGGATCGAGGACTTTATCCTCCACATACACATGGCTCGTGGAGATGACCTCCATGCCATCAAATACCTTCCCCTCAAACTAAAGGGACCGCCCCGGCACTGGCTGAAAAGCCTCCCCGACAATTCAATCGGGAGCTGGGAAGAACTAGAGGACACTTTCAGGGCCAGTTTTCAAGGGACTTATGTCCGGCCTCCAGATGCTGACGATTTAAGTCACATAATCCAACAACCCGGAGAGTCTGCCCACAAGCTTTGGAATAGATTCCTCACTAAGAAGAATCAAATTGTTGACTGTCCGGATGCCGAAGCCTTAGCGGCATTCAAGCACAGCATCCGGGACGAGTGGCTCGCCAGACACCTCGGCCAAGAAAAGAGAAGGACAATGGAAGCCCTAACAAGTCTCATGACCCGCTTTTGTGCGGGAGAAGATAGCTGGCTCGCCCGTAAAGGCACCAGCGACCCCAGCACATCCGAAATTAGGGATGGCAACGGGAAACCACTGTCACACCCTAGCTAGTCATGCATTAGAGTGTTGCATCATGTTTACTCTTCCATCAGAAACTTGAAATGGGGATGACAGAACCCCCAGTCCCCTCTGAAACAAACTAGGGTTACTAAAATAATTTTTCAATGAACCTGAAATGCCCTTCTAAAATGCCCATCATTTTTGCCTTGGTTCAGAACCTCTGCCAAAAGTGGTGCACATTTTCCTAGGCCATCCTAGGGTTTTTGAATTAAATCATAAATATTTGAATTTGGGCATTTAAAATAATATAAAATATTTAAATGCCCAAATATCTCCAAACTAAAATGTTTCATGTTGGAAATAATCCAACTATGGGCCAGGAATAGTTTGGTGATTTTTGAAGTTGCCTAGGTATTTTATTAAATTCAACAAAGTTGCAGATATATTAAATAAAAACAGAAGCAGAAGAAAATGAAAAAGCTTACCTGTCGCCCACCAGCCAGCCCACCTGGCCGGCCCAGCCCGGCCACCGCTCCAGCGAGCTGCTTGGCTTGCCAGGCAGGCAGCCAAGGTGCTCGGCGGCGGCACCGCAGCTCGCCACGCAGCTGCTCGCCGCCTCGCCGCCTCCCTCGCCCGGCTAACGCCGTGAACCGGCCTCCCTCTCTCCCCCGAACCCCCCAGACACCCCCTCTCCTCCCCAGCTCCTTCCCCTCCCCAGCCATGGCCGACGCCATCGCCGCCACCCCCTCGCCGTAGCCACGCCCTTTGTCCACCCCACGCCGAGCCACCGTGTCCAGGAGCTTCGCCGCCGTCCACTTCATCGAGCTAGCCGAGCCCCGTGTGCTCGAGCGGCCC